>NC_090927.1:839840743-839928775 GCF_040938575.1 Ambystoma mexicanum
TGTTGTAAAATTTATAAATATAACCAGGAAGTAGAAAAGCACCGTAAAGTACCCGGGACATCCATTTTGTACCGTTTTTTTTTTTTTAAACAATTGTTTATGTACTGCAAAGAAAGAAGATATAAACACACCACAAACTTTGCTTTCAGAGAGTTGTCAAATCTCAGCCTCAATTTTCTGCTGTGACGAAGACTGACAAATGCAATGCCACCTCATAGCTGCTCACTGGGCCACCTTACAAGAAGACTTTATTGGGTGGTACATGTTTTACCGTCTGCAAAATCCCACACCATATAATGACACTTCCCAAATGAATGTGCTTAATCAGAATCCTCTTTGCAGAAGGGCTCTGGTGTTAGCCATGAGCTTAACCGGCATCTAGACTAGAAGGACATTGGTGATTGTTCCTGCCTGATATCCTCAACAATCCTGACCTCCCAACGTTCAGAAACGTCAGAAATTAGCCTCACCTGATCTGCTTTGTCGATCAGCTGATTTCTGAAATGCTCTTCCACACATAAACAGCAGGACTCTTCAAAACCCCAATGCTCAAGCAGGTCACCCCAATTAAACAAATATCAGTGAAGTCAAACCACGGGTGTCATCCAGCAGCTCTGCAATACATTTCCACCTAAACGCCACAAACTGTGTGAACTCCCATCTCCATGACTTACTTCATCTCGCTCCTTACCCATTCTACTCTCTTCCCACCCACCCTCAACACCCACATCAATCATCACTATCCTAGGTGTCCCTTTCTTGCACCCACATTACCCCATCGCAGATATTACCTGCCTAATTTCCTTTCCCATTTGCAGCCCAAGTCTTACTGCTTCCAGTACCACTTTCTTTTGAAGTTAATCATTCAAGCCAAGCCATGCCCACTGCTATTGTGCAGTGGTACTTGCTGAACAAACATAAACTCTCACGTGCCACCATGCATGTCCTCTCCTACCGCTGAGTTGTCATTGCATCTCCTAGCATCTACCTGCCTCCACCCAGACCAGCACAGCTCTTTGCAGGGTTTCCCACCACTACAATTAATGCTTTTACCCTGGCTTCCCACCTACATGTAACTTCTTCTCCCTGCCCAATTGCACATAACACCCTCATGCACAGTCACACATCAAACCCCTGTGCACAGGCACACAATGCAACATACTGCATAGGTAGACAACAGGTCAGGCCTCACACCACCCTGCACATACACAGGTCATCCCCACAATCACTCATCAGCCCCACAAATACCTCTTTTCTCACAATTGCACCCTCAAAGGCAAAGGCCGAATGACAGCCAGATGAAACACCCTGCCCAGTCACACACCACTCAGATGACTAACCAGCACCACTATTGGCACACTTTAAGCATTCCAACACATACACACCTCGTCCCTATGCACAGCCACTCATCATCACCCTTCCAAACCAAACACCACATCATTGTCTTTAGCTATGCACCACTGGCTTTACACAGCCACCTCATCAGCTAAAACCACCACAGCCAATAGTCACACATCCTCATCAATAACAGCAGTGCTCCAATAGCTACACATCAACAAGAGTCACCCAAATAAATCAAACCTTCTGAGCCACACTTCCCTCTACCCCATTACCAAATGAATAGGAAGCCTAACATTCCAACCCACTGTCTCACCACCAAGGTCTGCCTGCATAACATATTGGATAACTTCTAATCACCTGACCTCAGCAAGTCCCCCACCCCCATTATCATCACCTCTCACACCCCGCAAAACATTATAAGACAAATCACAGCATACTGTCTAATGCACACAAACCTTTCATCATATACATTTAAGACACTGAAACATCCCCACTGATGTCCAACCAGTGTACACACTGGCAAATCTACAACTCGTATATCATTGGCCAAACTCTTACACTCTCCCAATGATGAGAAAGATGATTAAGTAACTCAGGTAGGGGAAGCAGAGGGTCAGCAGGAACAGACCCCTGCCAGGACATCTCCACATACAACCGGCATTGACTGACACCTGCACACCTCCATGGCAGGAGATGTGGAGAGCACATATGCACCACACCACCTGTGCAAAATCACCAAACAGTAACCACATTGCCTCAACTTTAGGTCTTGCACAAACTGGAGATCGGGAGGTCCTACATTGGCCTTACCCACTGCTAGAAATGTACTTCTAATGGACCCTTCCAGGTGGGACAGAGAGATGGAGGGGACATATAGGTACTCAGCCTGACTACACGGAAGAGGACATATGGGAACAGGCAGCCCATGCACTAGTTTATTTTATCAGACCAGCCAGAAACAGGAATCGAACATACATATCCATTCTCCTCAGCGTTCCAGAAGACCTGCTTGGGGTTGGAAATGGGCAGGGCCTCTGATTACATCCCACCCCCTCTGGACAGCACCAAACATTAATTACACAATCCAGTACATTCTACCTCAACAATTCTGAATTGGCAGAAGATGATGAAATCCTAGGAGTACAAGATTCCCCTGCTCCAGCCTTTTGAGTCAATATCATTACGATCCTCCACCATGCCACCCCTACCATGGCCCAGCATATCACCAATACCACAAAAGCGGTACCTAGCTATTCCCTGTTCACTCCAGGTATCTATAATATATAAACATTTACAAGAACAGGGTAACGCCCGGTCTAATGTGCACCCAAAAAACTCCTCTTTACATAACTAATATGCAATTTATTTCATACAATGCAATACATAAATCAAGAAGTACATATTCATATTCCTACACAGATACAAACCAATAACATCAACACTGTAACACAGATGAATAAAGTGCAGTACATTATGTGTACTCAATACAGGTTAAAAGAAAGGAAACAACATCCATAAACTGTGCCACCTATCACTGTATAGGGGCTATTTAGATTTGTGTTCCTGAATTAGTGTACATGTGGCACTACTATTGTTCTCATCTTGTCATCAACACATCTGTGTTTCGGCCTCTGGAACGATTGGAAATAGCTCTAGATGAGACAGCCTTCATCAGGATGGAAAAGTATTGAATCCCCTTGTAGAGGGTTCCTAAATTCGTTATCTGTGAAATGAACATAAAGATTTGAAACAGGGGTTATCAAGGGTGTACGACCAGATTTTTTCTATGTATGAATGTGAGAACCAGCAATGGGACAAGTACTGTGATTTATCTTATTATCTCGTGCACGTCACAGTGGGCAGCAATGTGTCTGTTCAATATTTGATTGGAAGGTTTCTGTAATGATACCAAGTACATAGGTCATGTGTGCTACCGTTCTAAACTTGGTAAAGAATATACATTGTTCTCAATGTGGAAACAAAAAGAGGTAACCTGTCATGGCTCCTTTTATTGTGTTGGAGGTGTTAATATCTTGCAGTCTGTTGCCCCAGTCAGCGGGCTATATCTGTTAGACGACAACCTGTCAGGGATCCCTGCCAGGTATTGTCACATAAATGGCTACTCAATACTGTATATTCCCAGTGCAGATGCTTACCATGCAGAGTGGAAATAATCCACCCCCAACCTCCTGTCATTATGTGCTGTGGCTGCGGAAACAAAAAAGATACCGGAACACTCAGGCACATTATACGAAGAGACGGGTGTGGATCGCTCTAATGTGTACTCTGGGTGAGCACCGTGGGGATTGCCCTATATGGCCTGTGTGACCCAAAACACCCTCAAATGCGGCACATGCATATAAAGGAGCGTGTGCGGGGAAACTACGTTTGACCCGTTCATCTGATGATGGGTTCTAGTCTCTGAGTATAACAATAACTCAAAACAGCTGAAGAGTGGCACATGCATCTGTTAGATAGCGTGCAAATCAAGCCATGATAATCCCCGTCGTCTGGTGGTATGTTCTAAAAACCGAATACAAAAAGGATGATATTGTGTTGTGTTCAGTGGTAAGTACAGAAAGTGCCACGTTCACCCTGTGTAGAATGGCCTGGGAACATCTGTGGCTCACGCTTACTGTTTCTGGCTGGACTGGGGAGCCGCACCGGGATGCTCGCCAAAGCAGCCAGAAACGGGAATGGCACATACATATCCACTCTCCTCATCCTTCCAGCAGACCTGCTTAGAGTTGGAAATGGGGAGGGCCTCTGATCCGATCCCACCCCCTCTGGACAGCACTAACCATTAATTATCCAATCCAGTACATACTACCTCAACAATTCTGAATCGGCAGAAGATGATGAAATCCTATGAGTACAAGATGCCCCTGCTCCAGCCTTTTGACTCAATGACGTTAGTGTCCTCCACCATGCGACCCCTGCCATTTCCCAGCGTACCACCAGCCATCAAGACTGTAAATATTACAGCAATGTAATGTAGATGGCAGTTGGGGCACGTTATAAGAGTCTAATTAAATAGCATAACAAAGAATTGTATACAGGTTTTTTCCAGTATGTCCAAGCTAATTGTGGGCAAAAGGGGGCAATGCACAATGTACGCACCTTTATGCTTCTCCTAGACGTATTGCAGTAGTTCTGCTCCTCACATGTTGTGAAAGGGAAGATGGACTAGCCGAAGAACCAGAATAAATCCATAAACAAACCGTGGCACCAGAACACATTTTGGAAAACACATTTTGATCCCGCTGCTCTCCGAGAAAGCATCCGTGTGTTTATCTGTTTATTTATTTATATATTTATGGACATAGGCTGGGACTGGAGTCTTAATTTGGCGCAGGGTGTTGTCGCTTGCTGATATTACACCGACTCCGGTTATAAGAGACGAGTTAGGAACTTCTTCCTATGTGTCTTCAATATTTAAGGAAACTCATCGACCCAATCCCAAATTCATTATTTGTGTCCCTTAATCTCCTGGCGAAAAAAAACAACAGCTTCAGGCAGATTGGTGTGTTATCGGAGGCCTACTTGGCGCTTATAAATTGTTATAACAGGGGTCTCTTGAGGAGTAGAAACGTATCACTACCAGTAGATACCTCACTAGATTCCCTGTGCTTGGGAGGGAGTCGCATTTTTATGTGCGTGCTTCAAGACTGAATCTTCTTCTCACATATGAAGTGCTTGGAGGAAGTTCAAATTTGACTCGTGAGGATAGATTTTGCTGCTTTTGTGGCAAAACTCAGGCATTAGAGAGACCCTTGAACATTTAGGGATTTACTGTACAACGTTAATGCCAAATAGACAAACATATTTGTGGGTTTTACACATTCCGAACACATTTTTTTCTATCCTCAGTTTTATGGGAAACATTTTTTTTGGGCGATCAACTGTGAGAAGTGTGAGTAAAACCAAAATGATGGTTAGTTACTGTGGTGCTGCCCCTTTAAGGGTTCCAGCATGCAGCGGAGTGATGCTGCACTCTGCTGTGTGCCCTATGAATAAAAGGGGCATTCCCGGCCTCCGCAGAGCGACCGGGGAGCCCGAACCGAACATACCAGCGTCTGCCTGTGTCTGTGGGCGGGAAGGGGCTCACAGGGATCCTGAATGCTGCCGCAGACTTGTAACAGTGGCAACGAGGTTTGATTCATCACCCGGGCACGGCGGTGACTAGGCAGTGAATTTCCTGTTTTGGGCTGATTTTCACCGTCCTACATGCCGCAGAGAGAGGATGGACCAAACTGTTTGGCAGCCATTTTGGATATTAGGCCCAGGATGGTCGCAGCTCTGTAATAGAGTGCCTGTGCGCCATCCAGCCTCAATTTTTGGAAATTTCTCCAGCGGGCAGCTGATACTGCATCCGCTGCACTGTCAAACTCATTTTGGTGCATTTGAAGTTCATTTTCACATCGAGTTGAGGTGAGGAGCTAGGGGAGGCCTGCAGGTTTTCTTTTGTTTGCTCCCCTGGGCCCACCCAGCTCAATATTTGGAGCTACTGTGGTGACTCATTTGTTCCTTGGCATTCCCATCTGCCCTGCCTGAACTCTCTGGACTGAGGTACATACGTGTTCCCCTATTTTCTTCATTTTGGTGGTGCATTGAGCAGGGCTTTACTCTGCTGTCCTGCCTGGGAGTGGATGGTGTTCAACAGCGTCTGGAGAGTGGTCCATCATTACAGCAAGGACATTGTGGGAGGACTTTCTGGGTGAGTTGCGGCCCCATTTTTAAACAGGGTCGGGTGCCTGTGCGCTCACCGCCATGAGTGATCCCATCAACCAAGCAGCACCTGCAGTGGTGTCTCCACCTCCAGTGCCCCAGCAACCGCCTCACATGAGACCACTTGGCACGTTACAGCCAATGCCTGAATTTGACATCTCAAGCGCCCCTTCCAGTCTGGGTCCCCACTGGGAAATGTGGATTCATTGGCTGGATATGTACTTTAGAGCTACTATGGAAACCAATGATGACAGCAAACTGGCAACGCTGCTGTATTTTGCCGGGCCTGCAGTACATGAAGTATTTCAATCTCTTCAAACCGATGACAACTTGTATGATGCGAAGGCTGCTTTACACAATTATTTCCTGCCATTGGCAAATGTTGACTACAAACCTTTTGTTATGCACTTTACTTGCCAAAAGGACGACGAGTCGCTGGACAATTTTTTATGGTCGTCTACGCCAGCTAGTGGTATCCTGCGGCTGGGACAATCCTGACACGATGATCCAGAACCAGCTAATCCAGGGGTGTGCGTCAGGCAAGCTATGCAGACAGGTTCTGCTGGAGCCAGGCATCGCTTTGCCTCGCATCCTTGAGTTGGGTCAGTGCCAGGAAATATCTGAGGTTAGAGCATCCCGGATGGAGGCAGGGTGCACCCTGGCAAGGCAGAAGAGGTCTGTGCCGTAGGCCGTGGCACAGGTAGCAGGGGTCCCAGGGGGCCAGGTGGCAACCAACACAACTGGGGCAACAGGTCGGGGGACTCGTGTTTGAAATGTGGGTACGACTTGCCACATCCAGCAGACTGCCCAGAAGCGGGGAAAGCGGGTGGCCACTCTGGGTTGTTGGACCACTATGCCAACATGTGCAGGGCTCCACTTCTGCTGGTAGTTCCACGTGGTCCAGTCAGAGCAGGATTCTTTCGCCAGCCACACCTGCCCAACGTTGCTCAAGTAGATCAAGGGGAATAGAGTGCCTTGCGCAGGATGAGGAAGAGGAGAACGTCTTCTTTGTATCCAGTGTGGGTGACCTGCGGCCCAAGTACAGGCACCAACCAAGGTGCCTAGTAATGGTGAATGAATCATCAGTTCCCGTACTGGTGGACACCGGGGCCTCTGTGAATGTCATGGCGAGAGAACATTATGACACCATGGAGTGTCCTCCGAAGCTGGCAACCCCGAAGGCACGCATATTCACGTATGGATGGAAACAACAGATTCCACTGATGGGGCCTTCGTAGCTGATGTGGGACATGGGGACTCCATGATCAGAGCATTCTTCTAAGTTACCACTATAAGCAGCAACACCCTGCTGAGCTGTGCTGCCGCAGAGGCGCTTGGCATCATCAGCTTTGCATACTCAGTGTATGTAGAAGGCATCCAAATGCTGCTGGACAAGTACACCTACCTGTTTGAGGTGATTGGGCGAATGGCAGGTGACCCCGTAGGACTGAACCTAGATGAGTCAATCCAACCCATTGCTCTGAAACAACGATGGGTGCCATTCCACTTGCGAGACTTGGCGACCAAGTACTGGACAATCTCATCAGGCTTTACATCATCGAAAAGGAGGAGGGCCCGACCCCATGGGTATCCCCAATTGTCATTGCGAGAAAGCCGAAACAGCCTGATTCAGTCAGAATATGTGTAGACATGCGGCTCCCCAACAAAGTGATCAAGAGGGAATGACACTTGACGCCCACCATTGATGACATCATTACGGAGCTGCAGGGTGCCCGTTTCTTTTCAAAGCTGGACTTAAGGGCTGGATACCACCAGGGGGTGCTGCACCCTGAATCACGGTACATTACCAGGTTCACCAGCCATCATGGTTTGAACCGCTACAAGAGGCTGAGCTTCGGGGTGTCATCCGCAGCCGAGGTGTTCCAGAACATCATCTGTGGGGTCCTCACTGACCTGGATGGTGTACTCAATATAAGTAATGGCATTCTAGTGTTTGCCAAGTCTGAGGCGTAAAATGTGAACAAGCTGGCAAAGACCTTTGTGCGGTTCCAGTCGCTGGGCTTAACTCTACACGAAGACAAATGTGAGTTCCTCAAGACCATGATCGAATTCTTTGGCTTCGTGTTTAAGGAAGGGGGTGTGTCACATGACCCCAGGTTAATGAAAGACTATGGAGTACACCACTGAAAAGTAACACTGTTGTGGCCCCAGGCCAATGGCGAGGCAGAGCCGATGATGAGGACCCTCAACAAAGTATTCCGCATTGCCCAGGGACAAGGTCAGTGTTTGCAAAGGGTCCTGTACCAATTTCTGCGGGCGTACTGAGCTACCCCTCACACATCTACTGGGGTGGCACTAGAGGCACTGTTCAGGCGATGTCCAAGAGGACTGTTACAAGAAACAGGGGAGCGTGAGCCCGCCGTGATTGACAATATGCAGGTGGAAAGGGAAAGGAGGCAAAGAACTGCACAGGAGACCTTCGGAGGCGACTCAGGCCTTAGCAGTTTGCCCCCAGCGATGAGATGTTGGTAAGGTACCGGCATCCACAGGGAAAGTTGTCCCTAACGTATGAGCCGCGGCCGATGGACATGGTGGCAGTGAAGGGATCGATGGTGACTGCTTCGGATGGGATGGCGTCCGTCACTCGCAATACCAGCTTCTTCAAGAGGCTGGGTGAGCCCATGGCTGAAGCGGCATAGAGCAGGGACATGATGAAGGTTCCAGATGAGGGCGGGGGTGTGGCTCCACCACCAAGCTCTCCAGCTCTCGAGAGCTCCAATGAGGGAGTCCCAATCCGGGAGGTCGGCAGGAGGTACCCCCTGAGGACAGGGCGAGGGAAACCTGCTCACCTCACTGACTATGTACTGGAATCCTGAACTGGGAGCAACATCTGGAGAATCAACAGTTGAGGCCACAGAGTGACCAGAGAGCCCGAACCAAACACACCAGCATCTGCCTGTGTCTGTGTATGGGAAGGGGCTCACAGGGATCCTGAATTCTGCCGCAGACTTGTAACAGTTACTAATGATTTACTTTTATTTACAGTTCACTGGAGAATTTTCTTTGGGTTCTGGATGCCATTAAAACGTAGCAAACAACCAAAAAACAAGCATTGGCAAAGCCAATCCTTTTGGCATTTGTGGTTGTTTTTTGCATTTTACATTTAGCATGGAGGGAAGGAATGAGGAATGAAAGCACAGAGAGGTAGAAATCGGAGCATAGGAGGGAAAGAGGGGCAGTGCCTGGGGATGGGGAGAAGTTGAGAGAAGCACTCTGGGGCGAGGAATAAGAAATAAATGGCAACATGAGGAAGAATGCAAACATCCAATAGATGAAAGATAGGCCATCAACAATACACAGGAGCATTGTACAACATTAAATGAATTAATCTTTTATTACATGCTTAACACTGGAGACCAGTCTCTAAACGCGGGAGTCAAACCTGTGCTGCTTTGTATTGTCTTGCTTCCACGACAAATCTGCTGCCCCTGAGCTATCCTCCTGGCCCAGCAACATTTGAAGGATGGAGTGACAGAACAAATGAGGGGGAGAGTGACAGGTGAAAGGGGTGTGGAACAGCAGCACAATATGGGGATGATCGACAGCAGAAAGGTGGGCATATTAACAGAACTAGAGGGGGAAGGAGCAACAGCGCAAGGGGGTGGAGCCACAGCATAAGGGAGAGGCACAATAGAGCAAGGGGAGAGGAGCAACAGTGCCAGGGGGAGGGAAAGCACAAGGGGTGAGATGGAGGGACAGCGCAAGGGGGATGGACAGCACAATGGGGAGGAGGGACAGCACAGGAGGAGGATGGCCAGCACAAGGGGGAAGGAGGGACAACAAAAGGGGGAGGAGCAACAGTGCAAGTGGGGAGTGACATCTATTGGTTGTATGTATAATTGCAGCCTTTGGTCGTAGTTGTCCTATATTGTAGTTTTGATCTCAATTTAATTTCTTACAAGGACACCTGTATGTTGTCAGTGGTCCTGCTCCTCTCCAAAAAATAAAACAAAGTAAAATAAACAAGAACCAGGGAAAAATTAAATAGAAATGGAATGAGGATGTGAGCAGAAGAAAACATTTGTAAGTGTTACTGCACCTCTGCAATGAACTGCAAATTATTTTATTGGAGAGGTGCAGTATCACTGACAACTTACATATGTCCTCATAATAAATCTGAAACCAGTCCCAGCCCTCTCAGAGCCAAATAATGTGATAATTTTGATACTTGCAGATTCACATACTCAAGCATTTTACATGGTACTTGGATGTTCATGATTAAAATGTTGCAGTGTTATAGAATGTAAATGTCTCCATAGTAGGACATAAAAACGATGCCATGATTTAACCTCATCTATACTTTATTACTCTCAAATATCTCAGATTTCGAATGACATCGGTATGCTGTCAATGGTACTGTACCTCCGCAAAAAATAATTGCTTTTATGGTAACAGTATCCAGAAAGGGAAAGTACATGTGGCCCAATGTGGCCAGGAAAGTAGCCCAAATATCGCCCATCGCCCTCTGGCTGTGAAAAGAAAGATCACTATTACATACCAGCTTTAAATGTGACACAGTCACATGATATGGTTCAGAACTCCTGATTGGGAGAACATTAGTTAAACAAGCCTCTATTGGATCATAATGACATAATTACATTAAATTAAATTAAATTAAATTAAATTAAATTAAATTAAATTAAATTAAATAATGGAACGAGACATTACATTTAGGGCCTGATTTATGGAATACTTTGCGGCTAAAATAGTGACTTTGCTTGCCATTCTGCGTATGAAACCTTGCTTCGTAGATTCATGGGCCTCCACCTCCATGGAACTCCACGCTGGTCCAGCTCATCCAGCTCATCACTGCGTGCAGTCAAGAGCATTGCGTGAGACTCCTCGCAGAGCGTGGACGGGCCTGCTCAGAGTTAAAAAAAAAGGGGGCAGATTGTTCATATGCCCCATTTTCCTTGCAAAATGAGGAATAATGTGGATGTGGTGAGGGACAGGACATGCAAAGCAATCGCATGCCCATTCCAACACAAACCCAACCAAATTCATGGATCCCAACGCGCACCCTTATGTCAGGAAAAGTCACACGTAAACCCTGTGATCCAACTGCCACATGATAGCAGGCGTTAAGTTCAATGCGCAAAGGATCCAATGCATATAAAGCACACAATGTACACCATACTAACGCTGCACAGCCACAATGAACGTCGCAATAGTGGGAACCATCATGCATGGACACAGAAGGAGGAGGAGGATGCCCCGGTCTTGGATTTTTGCTACATGCACCATGCTGTTTGTGATGCCTGGCTCCAGGTGTATGCCAAATACTGGTTCCCACCCCATATCCTTCTAGAACTTGTCAGGAAGTGGGGGCAAGGCATAATCGCCCATCATCTCTTCCCAGGTCCTTACCCACTTGAAAAGGTGCTGACAGCACTACATTTCATTGTCACAGGCTCCATCCAGCGCACCACTGCCATAGTTGGTGGGATATCACAGGCCACAAAATCTCCACCAGGTCTTGGCCTGCATAATATCACGTGCATTTCTGCATAAACACATATATATATATATATATATATGTATTCAGTGAAAAAACTTTGGTAGAGGGACGTTATGATTAAGTTGCGCTACTAAAAACCTATGAAATTCAGTGAAAAAACTTTGTTAAAGGGACTTTATGGTTCCAAGTAAAACCGAAAAACCCATGAAATTCGCCAGTTATGGTAAGCTAAGCAACCATAACTCGCGCCACCACCATGCACCGCTAAGACTAACACACAGGACATCAAAGATGACATCACAAATGTCATTGATGACATCACTGATGACATCACATGTGCATTTACTTTTCATGAAATGTCTGTACAAAGGATTCTTATTATAATGTTGAGAAAAAAGTGTCAACGATCATTGGAATAAATATCATGAGCTACGTAGTGCATTAAACAATGCATTGATATAAATAGCATTCTATTATGAAGTTCTTTACAGTATAGTAAGCTACTCATGCAGAAACATAGGCATTGTGTGCAGCACACATGATGAAGGTATAATATTCATAATGTTGATATGTTGAATAATGAAATGGTAACTGTTTTCTTATTAGAGTTTTGTGTACTGTGAAATATGTAATAAGTAGCTAATGCAACCCACGTATTATATAATTGCATTATTACAGACAAAACATAAAGACACAATAACACATACAAATATGGGTACGTACAGGGAAAGTGAAGTAAGCAAAAAAGCAGAAGTAGTAGCAGAAACAATTCATAAATATAACTGATTATTTGTATGCTAATAAATGATTGCTCTGTTTCAAAGCTGCTATTTACCCTATGTATATGTATCACATGATGTGACTGGTCCCTAAGGAAAGTAGTGTGAGTACAATGTATACAAATATGAGCATATACAGGGAAAGTATAGTAATAAAAAAACAACAGAACTATCAGAAAGTGCTGATAACTCTATTGATTATTTTAAGGCACAGAAAGGATTGCTGTCTTTCAAGCTTGTGTCTTCCACTATGTATATGTTTCATATGATATGACTGGACCCTAAGGGAATTACTGTAAGAACATACTTGAAGGATAAGTTTACAAATATAGTACGTTTGCAATTTTTAGTTCATGACTGTTACTGAAGAAAACCATGTGACCTAGATATGTCAGTAAAGGAAAAAAGAGGGAGACAGACAGGTGATGTCATCAGTGATGTCATCATTGACATTTGTGATGTCATCTTTGATGTCCTGGGTGTTAGACTTAGCAGTGCACGGTGGTGGCGTGAGTTATGGTTGCTTAGCTTACCATACCTGGCGAATTTCAAGGGTTTTTCGGTTTTACTTGGAACCATAACGTCCCTTTAACAAAGTTTTTACACTGAATTTCATAGGTTTTTAGTAGCGCAACTTAATGATAACGTCCCTATAACAAAGTTTTTTCACTGAATTTCATAGGTTTTTATTAGCGCAACTTAACCATAACGTCCCTTTAACAAAGTTTTTTTTACTGAATTTCATAGGTTTTTATTAGTGCAACTTTACCACAACGTCCCTTTAACAAAGTTTTTTAATTGAATTTCATAGGGTTTTATTAGTGCAACTTAACCATAATGTCCCTTGAACACATTTTTTTTTTTACTGAATTTCATAGGTTTTTATTAGTGCAACGTAACCATAACGTCCTTTTCAATGGATGAAGACAACTCGCGTCCTAGGTTCTCAAAGTGGGAACCCGGTGTGGTAAAAAAAAGATTTTTCTTCCCAAACCGGTACGCCTGCGGCGTCCCGGTGTAGGAAGGAACATCTTTTACCAAGATGGACACCATGGAAAGGGAAGGCGGGGTGTATAAAGAGAACACAACATGGCATAGGCGGGGGGTGGGGGGAACAGGAGGTCCACAAGGGGAATCATAGGAGGGGGGGACAAGAGGAAGACATGGGGCATGAGCGGGGGTGGGGGGAACAGGAGGAAGACACAGGGCATGATCGGGGGTGGAGGGAACAGAAGGAAGACACAGGGCATCAGCGGGGGGTGGGGGGAACAAGAGGTCAACAAGGGGCATCATAGGAGGGGGACAAGAGGAAGACAAGGGGCATGAGCGGGGGTGGGGGGAACAGGAGGAGGACACAGGGCATGAGCGGGGGTGGGGGGAACAGGAGGACGACGCGGGGTATCAGTGGGGGTGTGGGGAACAAGACATCAACAAGGGGCATCATAGGATGGGGGACAAGAGGAAGACACGGGAATGAGCAGGGGTGGGGGGAACAGGAGAGAGACACGGGGCATGAGCAGGGGGTGGGGGGAAAAGTAGGAAGACACGGGGCATGAGTGGGGGGTGGGGGGAATCAGGAGGAAGACACGGGGAATGAGTGGGGGTTGGGGGAACAGGAGAGAGTCACGGGGCATGAGCGGGGGTGGGGGGAACAGGAGGAAGACACGGGGCATCAGCGGGGGGGAACAAGAGGTCAACAAGGGGCATCATAGGAGGGGGACAAGAGGAAGACAAGGGGCATGAGCGGGGGTGGGGGGAACAGGAGGAGGACACAGGGCATGAGCGGGGGTGGGGGGAACAGGAGGACGACGCGGGGTATCAGTGGGGGTGTGGGGAACAAGACATCAACAAGGAGCATCATAGGATGGGGGACAAGAGGAAGACACGGGAATGAGCAGGGGTGGGGGGAACAGGAGGATGACAGGGGGCATGAGCCGGGGGTGGGGGGAACAGAAGGAAGACAGGGGGCATGAGCGGGGGTGGGGTAACAGGAGGAAGACACAGGCATGAGCGGGGGGTGGGGGGAACAGGAGGAAGACACGGTGCATCAGCGGGGGGTGGGGGGAACAGGAGGAAGACACGGGGCATCAGCGGGGAGTGGGGGGACAGGAGGAAGACACGGGGCATGAGCGGGGGTGGGAGGGAACAGGAGGAAGACACGGGCATAAGCGGGGGTGGGGGGAACAGGAGGAAGACACGGGGCATGAGCGGGGGGTGGGGGGAACAGGAGGAAGACACGGGGCATGAGCGGGGGTTGGGGGAACAGGAGAGAGACACGGGGCATGAGCGGGGGGTGGGGGGAACAGGAGGAAGACACGGGGCATGAGCGGGGGTTGGGGGAACAGGAGAGAGACACGGGGCATGAGCGGGGGGTGGGGGAACAGGAGGAAGACACGGGGCATGAGCAGGGGGTGGGGGAACAGGCGAGAGACACGGGGCATGAGCAGGGGGTGAGGGGAAAAGGAGGAAGACACGGGGCATGAGAGGGGGGGTGGGGGAACAGGAGGAAGACACGGGGCATGAGCGGGGGTTGGCGGGAACAGGGGAGAGACACGGGGCATGAGCGGGGGGTGGGGGAACAGGAGGAAGACACAGGGAATGAGCAGGGGGTGGGGGGAACAGGCGAGAGACACGGGGCATGAGCGGGGGGTGGGGAAACAGGAGGAAGACACGGGGCATGACTGTGGGTGGGGGGAACAGGAGGGAGACACAGGGCATGAGCGGGGGTGGGGGGGAACAGGAGAGAGACACGTGGCATGAGCGGGGGGTGGGGGTACAGGATGGAGACACGGGGCATGAGCGGGGGTGGGGGGAACAGGAGGGAGACACGGGGCATGAGTAGGGGGTGGGGGGAACAGGAGGAAGACACGGGGCATGAGCAGGAGGTGGTGGGAACAGGAGAGAGACACGGGGCATGAGCGGGGGGTGGGGGGAACAGGAGGAAGACACGGGGCATGACCGGGGGCTGGGGGGAACAGGAGGGAGACACGGGGAATGAGCGGGGTGGAGGGAACAGGAGAGAGACACGGGGCATAAGCGGGGGGTGGGTTGAACAGGAAGGAGACACGGGGCATGAGCGGGGGGTGGGGGGAACAGGAAGAAGATACGGCACATGAGCGGGGGGTGGTGGGGGGAACAGGAGGGAGACACGGGGCATGAGCGGGGGTGGGGGAACAGGAGAGAGACACGGGGCATGAGTGGGGGGTGGGGGGAACAGGAAGAAGACACGGGCATGACCAGGAGGTGGGGGCAACAGGAGGGAGACACAGGGCATGAGCGGGGGGTGGGGGGAACAGGAGAGAGACACAGGGCATGAGCGGGGGTGGGGGCAACAGGAGAGAGACACGGGGCATTTGCGGGAGGTGGGGGGAACAGGAGAGAGACACGGGGAATGAGCGGGGGTGGGGGAACAGGAGGAAGACACAGGGCATGAGAGGAGGGTGGGGGGAACATTAGAGAGACACGGGGCATGAGCGGGGGGTGGGGGGAACAGGAGGGAGACACGGGGCATGAGCAGGGGCTGGGGGGAACAGGAGAAAGACACGGGGCATGAGCCAGGGGTGGGGGAACAGGAGAGAGACACGGGGAATGAGCAGGGACTGGGGGGAACAGGAGAGATACACTGGGCATGAGCAGGGGGTAGGGGGAACAGGAGGGAGACACGGGGCATAAGCAGTGAGTGGGGGAAACAGGAGAGAGACACGGGGCATGAGCGGGTGGTGGGGGGAAACAGGAGAGAGACACGGGACATGAGCGGGGGGTGGGGGAACAGGAGAGATACACGGGGCATGAGCGGGGGGTGGGGGGAACAGTAGAGAGACACGGGCATGAGCGGTGGGTGGGGGAACAGGAGAGAGACACGGGGCATGAGCAGGGGGTGGGGAACAGGAGAGAAACACGGGACATGAGCGGGGGGGTGGGGAAACAGTAGAGAGACACAGGGCATGAGCAGGGGGTGGGGGTACAGGAAGGAGACACGGGGCATGAGCGAGGGGTGGGGGAAACAGGAGAGAGGCATGGGGCATGAGCAGGGGGTGGGGGGAACAGGAGAGAGACACGGGCATGAGCAGGGGGTGGGGGAGCAGGAGAGATACATGGGGCATGAGCGGGGGGTCGGGGGAACAGTAGAGAGACACGGGGCATGAGCGGGGGGTGGGGGGAACAGGAGAGAGAGACGGGGCATGAGTGGGGGGTGGGGGAAACAGCAGGGAGACACAGGGCATGAGCGGGGGTGGGGGCAACAGGAGAGAAACACGGGGCATGAGCGGGGGGTGGGGAAACAGGAGAGAGACACGGGGCATGAGCGGGGGGTGGGGGTACAGGAGGGAAACACGGGGCATGAGTGGGGGGTGGGGGAACAGGAGAGAGACACGGGGAATGAACAGGGGGTTGGGGGGAACAGGAGAGATACAATGGGCATGAGCAGGGGGCAGGGGAATCAGGAGGGAGACACGGTCATGAGCGGGGGTGAGGGGAACAGGAGAGAGACACGGGGCATGAGCGGGGGGTGGGGGTGAACAGGAGAGATACACGGGGCTGGAGGGAACAGTAGAGACACGGGGCATGAGCATAGGGTGGTGGGAACAGGAGAGAGACACGGGGCATGAGCGGGGGGTAGGGGAAACAGCAGGGAGACACAGGGCATCGGTGGGGGGTGGGGGAAACAGGAGGGAGACACGGGGCATGAACAGGGGGGGGGAACAGGAGAGAGACACGGGGCATCAGCGGGGGGTGGGGGGAATAAGTGGTCAACAAGGGGCATCATAGGAGGGGGGAAAAGAGGAAGACACGGGGCATGAGCAGGGGGTGGGGGGAACAGGAGAGAGACACGGGGCATGAGCAGGGGGTGGGGGGAAAAGTAGGAAGACACGGGGCATGAGTGGGGGGTGGGGGGAATCAGGAGGAAGACACAGGGAATGAGTGGGGGTTGGGGGGAACAGGAGAGAGACACGGGGCATGAGCGGGGGGTGGGGGGAACAGGAGGAAGACACAGGGCATCAGCGGGGGGTGGGGGGAACAAGAGGTCTACAAGGGGCATCATAGGAGGGGGACAAGAGGAAGACAAGGGGCATGAGCGGGGGTGGGGGGAACAGGAGGAGGACACAGGGCATGAGTAGGGGTGGGGGGAACAGGAGGACGATGCAGGGTATCAGTGGGGGTGTGGGGAACAAGACATCAACAAGGAGCATCATAGGATGGGGGACAAGAGGAAGACACGGGAATGAGCAGGGGTGGGGGGAACAGGAGGATGACAGGGGGCATGAGCCGGGGGTGGGGGGAACAGAAGGAAGACAGGGGGCATGAGCGGGGGTGGGGTAACAGGAGGAAGACACAGGCATGAGCGGGGGGTGGGGGGAACAGGAGGAAGACACGGTGCATCAGCGGGGGGTGGGGGGAACAGGAGGAAGACACAGGGCATCAGCGGGGAGTGGGGGGACAGGAGGAAGACACGGGGCATGAGCGGGGGTGGGGGGAACAGGAGGAGGACACAGGGCATGAGCAGGGGTGGGGGGAACAGGAGGACGACGCGGGGTATCAGTGGGGGTGTGGGGAACAAGACATCAACAAGGAGCATCATAGGATGGGGGACAAGAGGAAGACACGGGAATGAGCAGGGGTGGGGGGAACAGGAGGATGACAGGGGGCATGAGCCGGGGGTGGGGGGAACAGAAGGAAGACAGGGGGCATGAGCGGGGGTGGGGTAACAGGAGGAAGACACAGGCATGAGCGGGGGGTGGGGGGAACAGGAGAAAGACACGGTGCATCAGCGGGGGGTGGGGGGAACAGGAGGAAGACACGGGGCATCAGCGGGGAGTGGGGGGACAGGAGGAAGACACGGGGCATGAGCGGGGGTGGGAGGGAACAGGAGGAAGACACGGGCATAAGCGGGGGGTGGGGGGAACAGGAGGTAGACACAGGGCATGAGCGGGGGTTGGGGGAAAAGGAGAGAGACACGGGGCATGAGCGGGGGGTGGGGGGAACAGGAGGAAGACACGGGGCATGAGCAGGGGGTGGGGGGAACAGGTGAGAGACACGGGGCATGAGCAGGGGGTGGGGGGAAAAGGAGGAAGACACGGGGCATGAGAGGGGGGGTAGGGGGAACAGGAGGAAGACACGGGGCATGAGCGGGGGTTGGGGGGAACAGGGGAGAGACACGGGGCATGAGCGGGGGGTGGGGGAACAGGAGGAAGACACGGGGAATGAGCAGGGGGTGGGGGGAACAGGCGAGAGACACGGGGCATGAGCGGGGGGTGGGGAAACAGGAGGAAGACATGGGGCATGACTGTGGGTGGGGGGAACAGGAGGGAGACACAGGGCATGAGCGGGGGTGGGGGGAACAGGAGAGAGACACGTGGCATGAGCAGGGGGTGGGGGTACAGGATGGAGACACGGGGCATGAGCGGGGGGTGGGGGGAACAGGAGGGAGACACGGGGCATGAGCAGGGGGTGGGGGGAACAGGAGGAAGACACGGGGCATGAGCAGGAGGTGGTGGGAACAGGAGAGAGACACGGGGCATGAGCGGGGGGTGGGGGGAACAGGAGGAAGACACGGGGCATGACCGGGGGCTGGGGGGAACAGGAGGGAGACACGGGGAATGAGCGGGGTGGAGGGAACAGGAGAGAGACACGGGGCATAAGCGGGGGGTGGGTTGAACAGGAGGGAGACACAGGGCATGAGCGGGGGGTGGGGGGAACAGGAGGAAGATACGGCACATGAGCGGGGGGTTGTGGGGGGAACAGGAGGGAGACACGGGGCATGAGCAGGGGTGGGGGAACAGGAGAGAGACACGGGGCATGAGTGGGGGGTGGGGGGAACAGGAGAGAGACACAGGGCATGAGCAGGGGGTGGGGGCAACAGGAGAGAGACACGGGGCATGAGAGGAGGGTGGGGGGAACATTAGAGAGACACGGGGCATGAGCGGGGGGTGGGGGGAACAGGAGAGAGACACGGCGAATGAGCGGGGGTGGGGGAACAGGAGGAAGACACAGGGCATGAGAGGAGGGTGGGGGGAACATTAGAGAGACACGGGGCATGAGCGGGGGGTGGGGGGAACAGGAGGGAGACACGGGGCATGAGCAGGGGCTGGGGGGAACAGGAGAAAGACACGGGGCATGAGCCAGGGGTGGGGGAACAGGAGAGAGACACGGGGCATGAGCGGGGGGTGGGGGGAACAGGAGAGAGACACGGGACATGAGCGGGGGTGGGGGAACAGTAGAGAGACACGGGCATGAGCGGGGGGTGGGGGGAACAGGAGAGAGACACGGGGCATGAGCAGGGGGTGGGGAACAGGAGAGAAACACGGGACATGAGCGGGGGTGGGGAAACAGTAGAGAGACACAGGGCATAAGCAGGGGGTGGGGGTACAGGAAGGAGACACGGGGCATGAGCGAGGGGTGGGCGAAACAGGAGAGAGGCATGGGGCATGAGCAGGGGGTGGGGGGAACAGGAGAGAGACACGGGCATGAGCAGGGGGTGGGGGGAGCAGGAGATATACATGGGGCATGAGCGGGGGGGTCGGGGGAACAGTAGAGAGACACGGGGCATGAACGGGGGGTGGGGGGAACAGGAGAGAGAGACGGGGCATGAGTGGGGGGTGGGGGAAACAGCAGGGAGACACAGGGCTTGAGCGGGGTTGGGGGGAACAGGAGAGAAACACGGGGCATGAGCGGGGGGTGGGGAAACAGGAGAGAGACACGGGGCATGTGCGGGGGGTGGGGGTACAGGAGGGAAACACGGGGCATGAGTGGGGGGTGGGGGAACAGGAGAGAGACACGGGGAATGAACAGGGGGCTGGGGGGAACAGGAGAGATACAATGGGCATGAGCAGGGGGCAGGGGGATCAGGAGGGAGACACGGTCATGAGCGGGGGTGAGGGGAACAGGAGAGAGACACAGGGCATGAGCGGGGGTGGGGGTGAACAGGAGAGATACACGGGGGTGGAGGGAACAGTAGAGAGACACGGGCATGAGCGGAGGGTGGTGGGAACAGGAGAAAGACACGGGGCATGAGCGGGGGGTAGGGGAAACAGCAGGGAGACACAGGGCATCGGTGGGGGTTGGGGGAAACAGGAGGGAGACACGGGGCATGAACAGGGGGGGAACAGGAGAGAGACACGGGGCATCAGCGGGGGGTGGGGGGAATAAGAGGTCAACCAGGGGCATCATAGGAGGGGGGACAAGAGGAAGACACAGGGCATGAGCAGGGGGTGGGGGGAACAGGAGAGAGACACGGGGCATGAGCAGGGGGTGGGGGGAAAAGTAGGAAGACATGGGGCATGAGTGGGGGGTGGGGGGAATCAGGAGGAAGACACAGGGAATGAGTGGGGGTTGGGGGGAACAGGAGAGAGACACGGGGCATGAGCGGGGGGTGGGGGGAACAGGAGGAAGACACGGGGCATGACTGTGGGTGGGGGGAACAGGAGGGAGACACAGGGCATGAGCGGGGGTGGGGGGAACAGGAGAGAGACACGGGACATGAGCAGGGGGTGGGGGGAACAGGATGGAGACACGGGGCATGAGCGGGGGGTGGGGAGAACAGGAGGGATACACGGGGCATGAGCGGGGGGTGGGGGGAACAGGAGGAAGACACGGGGCATGACCGGGGGCTGGGGGGAACAGGAGGGAGACATGGGGAATGAGCAGGGTGGAGGGAACAGGAGGGAGACATGGGGCATGAGCGGGGGGTGGGGGGAACAGGAGGGAGACACGGGGCATGAGCGGGGGGTGGGGGGAACAGGAGAAAGATACGGCACATGAGCAGGGGGTGGTGGGGGGAACAGGAGGGAGACACGGGGCATGAGCTGGGGTGGGGGAACAGGAGAGAGACACGGGGCATGAGCGGGGGATGGGGGGAACAGGAGGAAGACACGGGGCATGACCAGGGGGTGGGGGGAACAGGAGGGAGACACAGGGCATGAGCGGGGGGTGGGGGGAACAGGAGAGAGACACAGGGCATGAGCGGGGGGTGGGGGCAACAGGAGAGAGACACGGGGCATGAGCGGGAGGTGGGGGGAACAGGAGAAAGACACGGGGAATGAGCGGGGGTGGGGGGAACAGGAGGAAGACACGGGGCATGAGAGGAGGGTGGAGGGAACATTAGAACATTAGAGAGACATGGGGCATGAGCGGGGGCTGGGGGGAACAGGAGAAAGACACGGGGCATGAGCCAGGGGTGGGGGAACAGGAGAGAGACACGGGGAATGAGCAGGGGGTGGGGGGAACAGGAGAGATACACTGGGCATGAGCAGGGGGTAGGGGGAACAGGAGGGAGACACGGGGCATAAGCGGTGAGTGGGGGAAACAGGAGAGAGACACAGAGCATGAGCGGGTGGTGGGGGAAACAGGAGAGAGACACGGGGCATGAGCGGGGGGTGGGGGAACAGGAGAGATACACGGGGCATGAGCGGGGGGTGGGGGGAACAGTAGAGAGACACAGGGCATGAGCAGGGGGTGGGGGTACAGGAGGGAGACACGGGGCATGAGCGAGGGGTGGGGGAAACAGGAGAGAGGCATGGGGCATGAGCAGGGGGTGGGGGGGAACAGGAGAGAGACACGGGGCATGAGCAGGGGGTGGGGGGAGCAGGAGAGATACATGGGGCATGAGCGGGGGGTCGGGGGAACAGTAGAGAGACACGGGGCATGAGCGGGGGGTGGTGGGAACAGGAGAGAGACACGGGGCATGAGCGGGGGGTAGGGGAAACAGCAGGGAGACACAGGGCATCGGCGGGGGTGGGGGAAACAGGAGGGAGACACGGGGCATGAACGGGGGTGGGGGGACAGGAGAGAGACACGGGGCATGAGCGGGGGGTGGGGGGAACAGGAGAGAGACACAGGGCATGAGCGGGAGGTGGGGGGAACAGGAGAGAGACACAGGGCATTAGCGGGGGTGGGGGGAACAGGAGGGATACACGGGGCATGAGCGGGGGGTGGGGGGAACAGGAGGAAGAAACGCAGCTTGAGCGGGGGTGGGGGGGTGTTAGGGAGAATTCTCTGTTTAGGCTGAATTTACTAACCTAGTGAGTCCCCCAGCAGCTTTGCTGGATTCCTGGAGTTTGTTTTTTTCCATCCTGCCAAGAGTGGGACTCTTTTCCTCCCACTCTTGGACATGAATGTGTGTAATTCCTTTGAATATCAATGTGTTCTATGGGCTATGGGGTCTTTTACTCCCTAGGGTCTCATATGTTTTTCTATGTGTGTTACACCGCACCCTACGTGCCGTAACACTGGGGCGTCCTAGCGGACCTCCACCATAGACTCCATACCCGGGGATTGACTACTGTCTCCCCGGGCATGTAAAGTCACCATTGGCTTTACTAGACCTAAATTTACTAACAGAACTAGTACAAACCATCTTATTGTGGACGTGCTAGTAGGGGTAATTCGATTACTCCTAGATCTGTTACTCGAGGGGGCACTGTCCCGTCCCCCCTCGTCGAGTTTTGGCTGGTGGCAGTGGAAAGTACTTGTTATGCTCGACTCCGAACATAACCCTATGGGATTCGTCCCATTGTTGGAGATTGATACTTTTCCTCGTTAATCTCTAACGTACCACCGGTCTACTTATCTTAAATAAGTTTATCGGATGGTATTTTCTGCCAGAACTCGGTTTTGAAAATGGCGTCTGTGTTCGTCTCTGTGACTCCTAAACCAAAGGTTGAGCCCTTTGTTCCACTTTTGGCGGGCCTCTGGACAGAGACCCTCCAAAGTGGTGCCATTCTGTCTGGGTTACCACAGGGGTGTGGGAGGGGGTTTAGGCACCCTGGACCGAGTTGCCTTGCCAACTCCGGTCGCACTCTGGTGTGATTGGCCCAAGTGGTGAGTCTCCCCGCTCACCACTTAGCGTGTGTTGATTGACTGCTAGGCTGAATGAATGGGAGTTTTCTGCATAAAAGCAGGGCTTTTGGGACTGGATCTTCAGAAGTCGCCACAGGACTTAAGAATCCGACGAGGGTAACGCTGAGCCGACCTGCACGACGACACTCCCGGTGGAGCCCCGCGGAACCGACTCACCACTTCCCGACGACAGAGGAGATCTCCCTGCCGGAGAGTCTCTTCCCCTGACTGGTGGGAACAACCAGTCCCCTTTTCCTTTTTCTTCGCCTCAGGACACAGTGGTCGAATTGCCCGTGCAGAGCACCTCGGCAACCGGATAGCCACTACACCTGTACCGCGACCAAAAGGTGGTGCCTTGTGACGGAGCACTCCGCGGCTGGTCTCTTCCCTGGTGGTGCACCAGACTTCACTTTTCTTCGACGACGAGATCATCTCTACTCTTGGCAAAGACCCGACGTGCATCCACCACCAGGAACAACTGCCCCCGCCGGAGCTGTCTCTCCACAAACAAGGTACCGTGTCCGCCTGGCTGCCCTTTCTGCCGGATCGAGTGAGGTGTCTTAATCCTCGCCTTTCCATTGGGTCACCTCCAAGCTTTCTTTAACGTGAGGTTCTGAACTGGTTCCAAACTTTCCAATAACAATTTGCTATACGGGCTCGAACGCATTTCCACAAAGAGACTTTTTGGGACAAATCGCCTTGCCTCTCTCCGAGTGGGCCTGGCCTCTGAACTTTATGATCTATTGTGGTTCTTGTCTTCTTGCCTTGCATTTTTTTCCCGTAAAGTATTGAACTGTGTTGACTCCGTAACCTGCCTATTTTTCTCTCCCATCCTAACTAATATTAGAGTGCCATCTAGGTTGAGGTATACACTTCTGTCTGAAAATAAGTGATACCGGTAGAACCTAGACTTGTCGAAATATTGTTAGGGGGATTGATCGTTTCTTCTTCGTAGAGTAATTGTGATTGAAGTGTTTGCCGTGATAGTGCCATCGTGTTTTCCATAGATGTTCCGTTATAAATAAATACCTTAATATCTTTACACTGAGCCTCGTTGCGTGTTTGCTTGTCTTACTTTGAAGAATTGCCCTATATTGTATACTCCAAATACTGCTTAACTCTTCTTGAGGGAAGTCTGACTGCTCAGCCACAGCTACCAAGTGAATCTGTGTGGTACAGACTGCTACCAAGTGGGTTTACTGCCAAACACCTGTAGTCCTAAATCTTTTGCAGTGGTCCCAGAGGGAACTGCACAGGTTTCCGCCTAACAGGGGGAACAGGAGGGAGACACGGGGCATGAGTGGGGGGTGGGGGAACAGGAGGAAGACACGGGGCATGAGCGGGGGTGGGGGGAAAAGGAGAGAGACACGGGGCATGAGCTGGGGGTGGGGGGAACAGGAGGGAGACACGGGGAATGAGCAGGGGGTGGGGGGAACAGGAGAGAGACACGGGGCTTGAGCGGGGGTGGGGGGAACAGGAGGGAGATACAGGGCATGAGCGGGAGGTGGGGGGAACAGGAAGAAGATACGGCACATGAGCGGGGGTGGAGGGAACAGGAGAAAGACACGGGGCATGAGCGGGGGTGGTGGGAACAGGAGAGAGACACGGGGCATGAGCGGGGGATGGGGGAACAGGAGAGAGACACGGGGCATGAGCGGGGGTGGGGGGTACAGGAGAAAGACACGGGGCATGAGCGGGGGTGGTGGGAACAGGAGAGAGAAACGGGGCATGAGCGGGGGATGGGGGGACAGGAGAGAGACACGGGGCATGACCGGGGAGTGGGGGAAACAGGAGGGAGACACAGGGCATGAGCAGGGTGGGGGAACAGGAGAAAGACATGGGGCATGAGCGGGGGTGGTGGGAACAGGAGAGAGACACGGGGCATGAGCGGGGGATGGGGGAACAGGACAGAGACACGGGGCATGAGCGGGGGTGGGGGGTACAGGAGGGAGACACAGGGCATGAGCGGGGGTAGGGGGAACAAGAGGGAGACACAGGGCATGACAGGGGAGTGGGGGAAACAGGAGGGAGACATGGGGCATGAGCGGGGGGTGGGGGGAACAGGAGAAAGGCATGGTGCATGAGCGGGGAGTGGGGAAAACAGGAGGGAGACACGGGGCATGAGCGGGGGGTGGGGGGAACAGGAGAAAGGCATGGGGCATGAGCAGGGGGTGGGGGGAACAGGAGAGAGACACGGGCATGAGCAGGGGGTGGGGGGAGCAGGAGAGATACATGGGGCATGAGCGGGGGGGTCGGGGGAACAGTAGAGAGACACGGGGCATGAGCGGGGGGTGGGGGGAACAGGAGAGAGAGACGGGGCATGAGTGGGGGGTGGGGGAAACAGCAGGGAGACACAGGGCTTGAGCGGGGTTGGGGGGAACAGGAGAGAAACACGGGGCATGAGCGGGGGGTGGGGAAACAGGAGAGAGACACGGGGCATGCGCGGGGGGTGGGGGTACAGGAGGGAAACACGGGGCATGAGTGGGGGGTGGGGGAACAGGAGAGAGACACGGGGAATGAACAGGGGGCTGGGGGGAACAGGAGAGATACAATGGGCATGAGCAGGGGGCAGGGGGATCAGGAGGGAGACACGGTCATGAGCGGGGGTGAGGGGAACAGGAGAGAGACACAGGGCATGAGCGGGGGTGGGGGTGAACAGGAGAGATACACGGGGGTGGAGGGAACAGTAGAGAGACACGGGCATGAGCGGAGGGTGGTGGGAACAGGAGAAAGACACGGGGCATGAGCGGGGGGTAGGGGAAACAGCAGGGAGACACAGGGCATTGGTGGGGGTTGGGGGAAACAGGAGGGAGACACGGGGCATGAACAGGGGGGGGAACAGGAGAGAGACACGGGGCATCAGCGGGGGGTGGGGGGAATAAGAGGTCAACCAGGGGCATCATAGGAGGGGGGACAAGAGGAAGACACAGGGCATGAGCAGGGGGTGGGGGGAACAGGAGAGAGACACGGGGCATGAGCAGGGGGTGGGGGGAAAAGTAGGAAGACACGGGGCATGAGTGGGGGGTGGGGGGAATCAGGAGGAAGACACAGGGAATGAGTGGGGGTTGGGGGGAACAGGAGAGAGACACGGGGCATGAGCGGGGGGTGGGGGGAACAGGAGGAAGACACGGGGCATGACTGTGGGTGGGGGGAACAGGAGGGAGACACAGGGCATGAGCGGGGGTGGGGGGAACAGGAGAGAGACACGGGACATGAGCAGGGGGTGGGGGGAACAGGATGGAGACACGGGGCATGAGCGGGGGGTGGGGAGAACAGGAGGGAGACACGGGGCATGAGCGGGGGGTGGGGGGAACAGGAGGAAGACACGGGGCATGACCGGGGGCTGGGGGGAACAGGAGGGAGACATGGGGAATGAGCAGGGTGGAGGGAACAGGAGGGAGACATGGGGCATGAGCGGGGGGTGGGGGAACAGGAGGGAGACACGGGGCATGAGGGGGGGTGGGGGGAACAGGAGAAAGATACGGCACATGAGCGGGGGGTGGTGGGGGGAACAGGAGGGAGACACGGGGCATGAGCTGGGGTGGGGGAACAGGAGAGAGACACGGGGCATGAGCGGGGGATGGGGGGAACAGGAGGAAGACACGGGGCATGACCAGGGGGTGGGGGGAACAGGAGGGAGACACAGGGCATGAGCGGGGGGTGGGGGGAACAGGAGAGAGACACAGGGCATGAGCGGGGGGTGGGGGCAACAGGAGAGAGACACGGGGCATGAGCGGGAGGTGGGGGGAACAGGAGAAAGACACGGGGAATGAGCGGGGGTGGGGGGAACAGGAGGAAGACACGGGGCATGAGAGGAGGGTGGAGGGAACATTAGAACATTAGAGAGACATGGGGCATGAGCGGGGGCTGGGGGGAACAGGAGAAAGACACGGGGCATGAGCCAGGGGTGGGGGAACAGGAGAGAGACACGGGGAATGAGCAGGGGGTGGGGGGAACAGGAGAGATACACTGGGCATGAGCAGGGGGTAGGGGGAACAGGAGGGAGACACGGGGCATAAGCGGTGAGTGGGGGGAAACAGGAGAGAGACACAGAGCATGAGCGGGTGGTGGGGGAAACAGGAGAGAGACACGGGGCATGAGCGGGGGGTGGGGGAACAGGAGAGATACACGGGGCATGAGCGGGGGGTGGGGGGAACAGTAGAGAGACACAGGGCATGAGCAGGGGGTGGGGGTACAGGAGGGAGACACGGGGCATGAGCGAGGGGTGGGGGAAACAGGAGAGAGGCATGGGGCATGAGCAGGGGGTGGGGGGGAACAGGAGAGAGACACGGGGCATGAGCAGGGGGTGGGGGGAGCAGGAGAGATACATGGGGCATGAGCGGGGGGTCGGGGGAACAGTAGAGAGACACGGGGCATGAGCGGAGGGTGGTGGGAACAGGAGAGAGACACGGGGCATGAGCGGGGGGTAGGGGAAACAGCAGGGAGACACAGGGCATCGGCGGGGGTGGGGGAAACAGGAGGGAGACACAGGGCATGAACGGGGGTGGGGGGACAGGAGAGAGACACGGGGCATGACCAGGGGGTGGGGGGAACAGGAGGGAGACACAGGGCATGAGCGGGGGGTGGGGGGAACAGGAGAGAGACACAGGGCATGAGCGGGGGGTGGGGGCAACAGGAGAGAGACACGGGGCATGAGCGGGAGGTGGGGGGAACAGGAGAAAGACACGGGGAATGAGCGGGGGTGGGGGGAACAGGAGGAAGACACGGGGCATGAGAGGAGGGTGGAGGGAACATTAGAACATTAGAGAGACATGGGGCATGAGCGGGGGCTGGGGGGAACAGGAGAAAGACACGGGGCATGAGCCAGGGGTGGGGGAACAGGAGAGAGACACGGGGAATGAGCAGGGGGTGGGGGGAACAGGAGAGATACACTGGGCATGAGCAGGGGGTAGGGGGAACAGGAGGGAGACACGGGGCATAAGCGGTGAGTGGGGGAAACAGGAGAGAGACACAGAGCATGAGCGGGTGGTGGGGGAAACAGGAGAGAGACACGGGGCATGAGCGGGGGGTGGGGAACAGGAGAGATACACGGGGCATGAGCGGGGGGTGGGGGGAACAGTAGAGAGACACAGGGCATGAGCAGGGGGTGGGGGTACAGGAGGGAGACACGGGGCATGAGCGAGGGGTGGGGGAAACAGGAGAGAGGCATGGGGCATGAGCAGGGGGTGGGGGGGAACAGGAGAGAGACACGGGGCATGAGCAGGGGGTGGGGGGAGCAGGAGAGATACATGGGGCATGAGCGGGGGGTCGGGGGAACAGTAGAGAGACACGGGGCATGAGCGGGGGGTGGTGGGAACAGGAGAGAGACACGGGGCATGAGCGGGGGGTAGGGGAAACAGCAGGGAGACACAGGGCATCGGCGGGGGTGGGGGAAACAGGAGGGAGACACAGGGCATGAACGGGGGTGGGGGGACAGGAGAGAGACACGGGCATGAGCGGGGGGTGGGGGGAACAGGAGAGAGACACAGGGCATGAGCGGGAGGTGGGGGGAACAGGAGAGAGACACAGGGCATTAGCGGGGGTGGGGGGAACAGGAGGGGTACACGGGGCATGAGCGGGGGGTGGGGGAACAGGAGGAAGAAACGCAGCTTGAGCGGGGGTGGGGGGGTGTTAGGGAGAATTCTCTGTTTAGGCTGAATTTACTAACCTAGTGAGTCCCCCAGCAGCTTTGCTGGATTCCTGGAGTTTGTTTTTTTCCATCCTGCCAAGAGTGGGACTCTTTTCCTCCCACTCTTGGACATGAATGTGTGTAATTCCTTTGAATATCAATGTGTTCTATGGGCTATGGGGTCTTTTACTCCCTAGGGTCTCATATGTTTTTCTATGTGTGTTACACCGCACCCTACGTGCCGTAACACTGGGGCGTCCTAGCGGACCTCCACCATAGACTCCATACCCGGGGATTGACTACTGTCTCCCCGGGCATGTAAAGTCACCATTGGCTTTACTAGACCTAAATTTACTAACAGAACTAGTACAAACCATCTTATTGTGGACGTGCTAGTAGGGGTAATTCGATTACTCCTAGATCTGTTACTCGAGGGGGCACTGTCCCGTCCCCCCTCGTCGAGTTTTGGCTGGTGGCAGTGTAAAGTACTTGTTATGCTCGACTCCGAACATAACCCTATGGGATTCGTCCCATTGTTGGAGATTGATACTTTTCCTCGTTAATCTCTAACGTACCACCGGTCTACTTATCTTAAATAAGTTTATCGGATGGTATTTTCTGCCAGAACTCGGTTTTGAAAATGGCGTCTGTGTTCGTCTCTGTGACTCCTAAACCAAAGGTTGAGCCCTTTGTTCCACTTTTGGCGGGCCTCTGGACAGAGACCCTCCAAAGTGGTGCCATTCTGTCTGGGTTACCACAGGGGTGTGGGAGGGGGTTTAGGCACCCTGGACCGAGTTGCCTTGCCAACTCCGGTCGCACTCTGGTGTGATTGGCCCAAGTGGTGAGTCTCCCCGCTCACCACTTAGCGTGTGTTGATTGACTGCTAGGCTGAATGAATGGGAGTTTTCTGCATAAAAGCAGGGCTTTTGGGACTGGATCTTCAGAAGTCGCCACAGGACTTAAGAATCCGACGAGGGTAACGCTGAGCCGACCTGCACGACGACACTCCCGGTGGAGCCCTGCGGAACCGACTCACCACTTCCCGACGACAGAGGAGATCTCCCTGCCGGAGAGTCTCTTCCCCTGACTGGTGGGAACAACCAGTCCCCTTTTCCTTTTTCTTCGCCTCAGGACACAGTGGTCGAATTGCCCGTGCAGAGCACCTCGGCAACCGGATAGCCACTACACCTGTACCGCGACCAAAAGGTGGTGCCTTGTGACGGAGCACTCCGCGGCTGGTCTCTTCCCTGGTGGTGCACCAGACTTCACTTTTCTTCGACGACGAGATCATCTCTACTCTTGGCAAAGACCCGACGTGCATCCACCACCAGGAACAACTGCCCCCGCCGGAGCTGTCTCTCCACAAACAAGGTACCGTGTCCGCCTGGCTGCCCTTTCTGCCGGATCGAGTGAGGTGTCTTAATCCTCGCCTTTCCATTGGGTCACCTCCAAGCTTTCTTTAACGTGAGGTTCTGAACTGGTTCCAAACTTTCCAATAACAATTTGCTATACGGGCTCGAACGCATTTCCACAAAGAGACTTTTTGGGACAAATCGCCTTGCCTCTCTCCGAGTGGGCCTGGCCTCTGAACTTTATGATCTATTGTGGTTCTTGTCTTCTTGCCTTGCATTTTTTTCCCGTAAAGTATTGAACTGTGTTGACTCCGTAACCTGCCTATTTTTCTCTCCCATCCTAACTAATATTAGAGTGCCATCTAGGTTGAGGTATACACTTCTGTCTGAAAATAAGTGATACCGGTAGAACCTAGACTTGTCGAAATATTGTTAGGGGGATTGATCGTTTCTTCTTCGTAGAGTAATTGTGATTGAAGTGTTTGCCGTGATAGTGCCATCGTGTTTTCCATAGATGTTCCGTTATAAATAAATACCTTAATATCTTTACACTGAGCCTCGTTGCGTGTTTGCTTGTCTTACTTTGAAGAATTGCCCTATATTGTATACTCCAAATACTGCTTAACTCTTCTTGAGGGAAGTCTGACTGCTCAGCCACAGCTACCAAGTGAATCTGTGTGGTACAGACTGCTACCAAGTGGGTTTACTGCCAAACACCTGTAGTCCTAAATCTTTTGCAGTGGTCCCAGAGGGAACTGCACAGGTTTCCGCCTAACAGGGGGAACAGGAGGGAGACACGGGGCATGAGTGGGGGGTGGGGGAACAGGAGGAAGACACGGGGCATGAGCGGGGGTGGGGGGAAAAGGAGAGAGACACGGGGCATGAGCTGGGGGTGGGGGGAACAGGAGGGAGACACGGGGAATGAGCAGGGGGTGGGGGGAACAGGAGAGAGACACAGGGCTTGAGCGGGGGTGGGGGGAACAGGAGGGAGATACAGGGCATGAGCGGGAGGTGGGGGGAACAGGAAGAAGATACGGCACATGAGCGGGGGTGGAGGGAACAGGAGAAAGACACGGGGCATGAGCGGGGGTGGTGGGAACAGGAGAGAGACACGGGGCATGAGCGGGGGATGGGGGAACAGGAGAGAGACACGGGGCATGAGCGGGGGTGGGGGGTACAGGAGAAAGACACGGGGCATGAGCGGGGGTGGTGGGAACAGGAGAGAGACACGGGGCATGAGCGGGGGATGGGGGAACAGGAGAGAGACACGGGGCATGACCGGGGAGTGGGGGAAACAGGAGGGAGACACAGGGCATGAGCAGGGTGGGGGAACAGGAGAAAGACATGGGGCATGAGCGGGGGTGGTGGGAACAGGAGAGAGACACGGGGCATGAGCGGGGGATGGGGGAACAGGACAGAGACACGGGGCATGAGCGGGGGTGGGGGGTACAGGAGGGAGACACAGGGCATGAGCGGGGGTAGGGGGAACAAGAGGGAGACACAGGGCATGACAGGGGAGTGGGGGAAACAGGAGGGAGACATGGGGCATGAGCGGGGGGTGGGGGGAACAGGAGAAAGGCATGGTGCATGAGCGGGGAGTGGGGAAAACAGGAGGGAGACACGGGGCATGAGCGGGGGGTGGGGGGAACAGGAGAAAGGCATGGGGCAAGAGCGGGGGTGGTGGGAACAGGAGAGAGACACGGGGCATGAGCGGGGGGTAGGGGGAACAGGGGGGAGACACAGGGCATGAGTGCGCGGGTGGGGGAACAGGAGAGAGACACGGGGCATGAGCGGGGGTGGGGGGAACAGGAGGAAGACATAGGGCATGACCGGGGAGTGGGGGAAACAGGAGGGAGACACGGGGCATGAGCGGGGGGTGGGGGGGCACAGGAGAGAGACCGGGCATGAGCGGGGGGTGGGGGGTACAGGAGGGAGACACAGGGCATGAGCGGGGGGTGGGGGAACAGGAGGGAGACATGGGGCAAAAGCGGGGGTGGGGGAAACAGCAGGGAGACACAGGGCATGAGCGGGGGGTGGGGGAACAGGGGAGAGACACGGGGCATGAGCGGGGGTGGGGGGGTACTACAGGAGGGAGACACAGGGCATGAGCAGGGGGTAGGGGGAACAGGAGGGAGACACAGGGCATGAGTGCAGGGTGGGGGGAACAGGAGAGAGACACGGGGCATGAGCGGGGGTGGGGGAAACAGGAGGAAGACATAGGGCATGACCGGGGAGTGGGGGAAACAGGAGGGAGACACGGGGCATGAGCGGGGGGTGGGGGGAACAGGAGAAAGGCATGGGGCATGAGCAGGGGTGGTGGGAACAGGAGAGAGACACAGGGCATGAGCGGGGGGTAGGGGGAACAGGAGGGAGACACAGGCATGAGTCCGGGGTGGGGGGAACAGGAGAGAGACACGGGGCATGAGCGGGGTGGGGGGAACAGGAGGAAGACATAGGGCATGACCGGGGAGTGGGGGAAACAGGAGGGAGACACGGGGCATGAGCAGGGGGTGGGGGGAACAGGAGAAAGGCATGGGGCATGAGCGGGGGTGGGGGAAACAGGAGGGAGACATGGGGCATGAGCAGGGGGTGGGGGGAACAGGAGAAAGGCATGGGGCATGAGCGGGGGTGGTGGGAACAGGAGAGAGACACGGGGCATTAGTGGGGGGTGGGGTGAACAGGAGAGAGAAGAGACAGGGGGCATGAGTGTGGGGATGGGGGAACAGGAGAGAGATACTGGGCATGAGCGGGGGAGGGGGTGGGGGGAACAGGAGGAAGACGCGGGGCATGGGGAGAACAGGAGGGAGACACGGGGCATGAACAGGGGGTGGGGGAACAGGAGGGAGACACGGGGCATGAGCGGGGGATGGGGGAACAGGAGAGAGACACAGGGCATGAGCAGGGTGTGGGGGGAACAGGAGGGAGACACGGGGCATTAGTGGGGGGTAGGGGGAACAGGAGGAAGACATGGGGCATGAGCGGGGGTCAGGGGAACAGGAGAGAGACACGGGACATGAGCAGGGGGTGGGAGGAACAGGAGAGAGACACAGGGCATGGTTGGGTGGGGGGAACAGGAGGAAGACACAGGGCATGAGCGGGGGGTGAGTGGAACAGGAGCGAGACACGGGGCATGAGAAGGGGGTGGGGGGAACAGGAGGGAGACACGGGGCATGAGCGGGGCGTGGGGGTAACAGGAGAGAGACACGGGGCATGAGCGGGGGGTGGGGGAACAGGAGGGAGACACGGGGCATGAGCGGGAGGTGGGGGGAACAGATAGAAAGACACAGGGAATGAGCGGGGGTAGGGGGAACAGGAGGAAGACACGGGGCATGAGAGGAGGGTGGAGGGAACATTAGAACATTAGAGAGACACGGGGCATGAGAGGGGGCTGGGGGGAACAGGAGAAAGACACGGGGCATGAGCCAGGGGTGGGGGAACAGGAGAGAGACACGGGGAATGAGCAGGGGGTGGGGGGAACAGGAGAGATAAACTGGGCATGAGCAGGGGGTAGGGGGAACAGGAGGGAGACACGGGGCATAAGCGGTGAGTGGGGGAAACAGGAGAGAGACACGGAGCATGAGCAGGTGGTGGGGGAAACAGGAGAGAGACACGGGGCATGAGCGGGGGGTGGGGGAACAGGAGAGATACACGGGGCATGAGCGGGGGGTGGGGGGAACAGTAGAGAGACACAGGGCATGAGCAGGGGGTGGGGGTACAGGAGGGAGACACGGGGCATGAGCGAGGGGTGGGGGAAACAGGAGAGAGGCATGGGGCATGAGCAGGGGGTGGGGGGAACAGGAGAGAGACACGGGGCATGAGCAGGGGGTGGGGGGAGCAGGAGAGATACATGGGGCATGAGCGGGGGGTCGGGGGAACAGTAGAGAGACACGGGGCATGAGCGGGGGGTGGTGGGAACAGGAGAGAGACACGGGGCATGAGCGGGGGGTAGGGGAAACAGCAGGGAGACACAGGGCATCGGCGGGGGTGGGGGAAACAGGAGGGAGACACGGGGCATGAACGGGGGTGGGGGAACAGGAGCGAGACACGGGGCATGAGCGGGGGGTGGGGGCAACAGGAGAGAGACACAGGGCATGAGCGGGAGGTGGGGGGAACAGGAGGAAGATGCGGGGCATGGGGAGAACAGGAGGGAGACACGGGGCATGAACAGGGGGTGGGGGAACAGGAGGGAGACACGGGGCATGAGCGGGGGTGGGGGAAACAGCAGGGAGACACAGGGCATGAGCGGGGGGTGGGGGAACAGGAGAGAGACAAGGGGCATGAGCGGGGGTGGGGGGGTACTACAGGAGGGAGACACAGGGCATGAGCAGGGGGTAGGGGGAACAGGAGGGAGACACAGGGCATGAGTGCAGGGTGGGGGGAACAGGAGAGAGACACGGGGCATGAGCGGGGGTGGGGGAAACAGGAGGAAGACATAGGGCATGACCGGGGAGTGGGGGAAACAGGAGGGAGACACGGGGCATGAGCGGGGGGTGGGGGAACAGGAGAAAGGCATGGGGCATGAGCAGGGGTGGTGGGAACAGGAGAGAGACACAGGGCATGAGCGGGGGGTAGGGGGAACAGGAGGGAGACACAGGGCATGAGTCCGGGGTGGGGGGAACAGGAGAGAGACACGGGGCATGAGCGGGGTGGGGGGAACAGGAGGAAGACATAGGGCATGACCGGGGAGTGGGGGAAACAGGAGGGAGACACGGGGCATGAGCAGGGGGTGGGGGGAACAGGAGAAAGGCATGGGGCATGAGCGGGGGTGGGGGAAACAGGAGGGAGACACTGGGCATGAGCAGGGGGTGGGGGGAACAGGAGAAAGGCATGGGGCATGAGCGGGGGTGGTGGGAACAGGAGAGAGACACGGGGCATTAGCGGGGGGTGGGGTGAACAGGAGAGAGAAGAGACAGGGGGCATGAGTGTGGGGATGGGGGAACAGGAGAGAGATACTGGGCATGAGCGGGGGAGGGGGTGGGGGGAACAGGAGGAAGACGCGGGGCATGGGGAGAACAGGAGGGAGACACGGGGCATAAACAGGGGGTGGGGGAACAGGAGGGAGACACGGGGCATGAGCGGGGGATGGGGGAACAGGAGAGAGACACAGGGCATGAGCGGGGTGTGGGGGGAACAGGAGGGAGACACGGGGCATGAGCGGGAGGTGGGGGGAACAGGAGAAAGACACGGGGAATGAGCGGGGGTGGGGGGAACAGGAGGAAGACACGGGGCATGAGAGGAGGGTGGAGGGAACATTAGAACATTAGAGAGACATGGGGCATGAGCGGGGGCTGGGGGGAACAGGAGAAAGACACGGGGCATGAGCCAGGGGTGGGGGAACAGGAGAGAGACACGGGGAATGAGCAGGGGGTGGGGGGAACAGGAGAGATACACTGGGCATGAGCAGGGGGTAGGGGGAACAGGAGGGAGACACGGGGCATAAGCGGTGAGTGGGGGAAACAGGAGAGAGACACAGAGCATGAGCGGGTGGTGGGGGAAACAGGAGAGAGACACGGGGCATGAGCGGGGGGTGGGGAACAGGAGAGATACACGGGGCATGAGCGGGGGGTGGGGGGAACAGTAGAGAGACACAGGGCATGAGCAGGGGGTGGGGGTACAGGAGGGAGACACGGGGCATGAGCGAGGGGTGGGGGAAACAGGAGAGAGGCATGGGGCATGAGCAGGGGGTGGGGGGGAACAGGAGAGAGACACGGGGCATGAGCAGGGGGTGGGGGGAGCAGGAGAGATACATGGGGCATGAGCGGGGGGTCGGGGGAACAGTAGAGAGACACGGGGCATGAGCGGGGGGTGGTGGGAACAGGAGAGAGACACGGGGCATGAGCGGGGGGTAGGGGAAACAGCAGGGAGACACAGGGCATCGGCGGGGGTGGGGGAAACAGGAGGGAGACACAGGGCATGAACGGGGGTGGGGGGACAGGAGAGAGACACGGGCATGAGCGGGGGGTGGGGGGAACAGGAGAGAGACACAGGGCATGAGCGGGAGGTGGGGGGAACAGGAGAGAGACACAGGGCATTAGCGGGGGTGGGGGGAACAGGAGGGGTACACGGGGCATGAGCGGGGGGTGGGGGAACAGGAGGAAGAAACGCAGCTTGAGCGGGGGTGGGGGGGTGTTAGGGAGAATTCTCTGTTTAGGCTGAATTTACTAACCTAGTGAGTCCCCCAGCAGCTTTGCTGGATTCCTGGAGTTTGTTTTTTTCCATCCTGCCAAGAGTGGGACTCTTTTCCTCCCACTCTTGGACATGAATGTGTGTAATTCCTTTGAATATCAATGTGTTCTATGGGCTATGGGGTCTTTTACTCCCTAGGGTCTCATATGTTTTTCTATGTGTGTTACACCGCACCCTACGTGCCGTAACACTGGGGCGTCCTAGCGGACCTCCACCATAGACTCCATACCCGGGGATTGACTACTGTCTCCCCGGGCATGTAAAGTCACCATTGGCTTTACTAGACCTAAATTTACTAACAGAACTAGTACAAACCATCTTATTGTGGACGTGCTAGTAGGGGTAATTCGATTACTCCTAGATCTGTTACTCGAGGGGGCACTGTCCCGTCCCCCCTCGTCGAGTTTTGGCTGGTGGCAGTGTAAAGTACTTGTTATGCTCGACTCCGAACATAACCCTATGGGATTCGTCCCATTGTTGGAGATTGATACTTTTCCTCGTTAATCTCTAACGTACCACCGGTCTACTTATCTTAAATAAGTTTATCGGATGGTATTTTCTGCCAGAACTCGGTTTTGAAAATGGCGTCTGTGTTCGTCTCTGTGACTCCTAAACCAAAGGTTGAGCCCTTTGTTCCACTTTTGGCGGGCCTCTGGACAGAGACCCTCCAAAGTGGTGCCATTCTGTCTGGGTTACCACAGGGGTGTGGGAGGGGGTTTAGGCACCCTGGACCGAGTTGCCTTGCCAACTCCGGTCGCACTCTGGTGTGATTGGCCCAAGTGGTGAGTCTCCCCGCTCACCACTTAGCGTGTGTTGATTGACTGCTAGGCTGAATGAATGGGAGTTTTCTGCATAAAAGCAGGGCTTTTGGGACTGGATCTTCAGAAGTCGCCACAGGACTTAAGAATCCGACGAGGGTAACGCTGAGCCGACCTGCACGACGACACTCCCGGTGGAGCCCTGCGGAACCGACTCACCACTTCCCGACGACAGAGGAGATCTCCCTGCCGGAGAGTCTCTTCCCCTGACTGGTGGGAACAACCAGTCCCCTTTTCCTTTTTCTTCGCCTCAGGACACAGTGGTCGAATTGCCCGTGCAGAGCACCTCGGCAACCGGATAGCCACTACACCTGTACCGCGACCAAAAGGTGGTGCCTTGTGACGGAGCACTCCGCGGCTGGTCTCTTCCCTGGTGGTGCACCAGACTTCACTTTTCTTCGACGACGAGATCATCTCTACTCTTGGCAAAGACCCGACGTGCATCCACCACCAGGAACAACTGCCCCCGCCGGAGCTGTCTCTCCACAAACAAGGTACCGTGTCCGCCTGGCTGCCCTTTCTGCCGGATCGAGTGAGGTGTCTTAATCCTCGCCTTTCCATTGGGTCACCTCCAAGCTTTCTTTAACGTGAGGTTCTGAACTGGTTCCAAACTTTCCAATAACAATTTGCTATACGGGCTCGAACGCATTTCCACAAAGAGACTTTTTGGGACAAATCGCCTTGCCTCTCTCCGAGTGGGCCTGGCCTCTGAACTTTATGATCTATTGTGGTTCTTGTCTTCTTGCCTTGCATTTTTTTCCCGTAAAGTATTGAACTGTGTTGACTCCGTAACCTGCCTATTTTTCTCTCCCATCCTAACTAATATTAGAGTGCCATCTAGGTTGAGGTATACACTTCTGTCTGAAAATAAGTGATACCGGTAGAACCTAGACTTGTCGAAATATTGTTAGGGGGATTGATCGTTTCTTCTTCGTAGAGTAATTGTGATTGAAGTGTTTGCCGTGATAGTGCCATCGTGTTTTCCATAGATGTTCCGTTATAAATAAATACCTTAATATCTTTACACTGAGCCTCGTTGCGTGTTTGCTTGTCTTACTTTGAAGAATTGCCCTATATTGTATACTCCAAATACTGCTTAACTCTTCTTGAGGGAAGTCTGACTGCTCAGCCACAGCTACCAAGTGAATCTGTGTGGTACAGACTGCTACCAAGTGGGTTTACTGCCAAACACCTGTAGTCCTAAATCTTTTGCAGTGGTCCCAGAGGGAACTGCACAGGTTTCCGCCTAACAGGGGGAACAGGAGGGAGACACGGGGCATGAGTGGGGGGTGGGGGAACAGGAGGAAGACACGGGGCATGAGCGGGGGTGGGGGGAAAAGGAGAGAGACACGGGGCATGAGCTGGGGGTGGGGGGAACAGGAGGGAGACACGGGGAATGAGCAGGGGGTGGGGGGAACAGGAGAGAGACACAGGGCTTGAGCGGGGGTGGGGGGAACAGGAGGGAGATACAGGGCATGAGCGGGAGGTGGGGGGAACAGGAAGAAGATACGGCACATGAGCGGGGGTGGAGGGAACAGGAGAAAGACACGGGGCATGAGCGGGGGTGGTGGGAACAGGAGAGAGACACGGGGCATGAGCGGGGGATGGGGGAACAGGAGAGAGACACGGGGCATGAGCGGGGGTGGGGGGTACAGGAGAAAGACACGGGGCATGAGCGGGGGTGGTGGGAACAGGAGAGAGACACGGGGCATGAGCGGGGGATGGGGGAACAGGAGAGAGACACGGGGGCATGACCGGGGAGTGGGGGAAACAGGAGGGAGACACAGGGCATGAGCAGGGTGGGGGAACAGGAGAAAGACATGGGGCATGAGCGGGGGTGGTGGGAACAGGAGAGAGACACGGGGCATGAGCGGGGGATGGGGGAACAGGACAGAGACACGGGGCATGAGCGGGGGTGGGGGGTACAGGAGGGAGACACAGGGCATGAGCGGGGGTAGGGGGAACAAGAGGGAGACACAGGGCATGACAGGGGAGTGGGGGAAACAGGAGGGAGACATGGGGCATGAGCGGGGGTGGGGGGAACAGGAGAAAGGCATGGTGCATGAGCGGGGAGTGGGGAAAACAGGAGGGAGACACGGGGCATGAGCGGGGGGTGGGGGGAACAGGAGAAAGGCATGGGGCAAGAGCGGGGGTGGTGGGAACAGGAGAGAGACACGGGGCATGAGCGGGGGGTAGGGGGAACAGGGGGGAGACACAGGGCATGAGTGCGCGGGTGGGGGAACAGGAGAGAGACACGGGGCATGAGCGGGGGTGGGGGGAACAGGAGGAAAGACATAGGGCATGACCGGGGAGTGGGGGAAACAGGAGGGAGACACGGGGCATGAGCGGGGGGTGGGGGGCACAGGAGAGAGACCGGGCATGAGCGGGGGGTGAGGGGGGTACAGGAGGGAGACACAGGGCATGAGCGGGGGGTGGGGGAACAGGAGGGAGACATGGGGCAAAAGCGGGGGGGGGAAACAGCAGGGAGACACAGGGCATGAGCGGGGGGTGGGGGAACAGGGGAGAGACACGGGGCATGAGCGGGGGTGGGGGGGTACTACAGGAGGGAGACACAGGGCATGAGCAGGGGGTAGGGGGAACAGGAGGGAGACACAGGGCATGAGTGCAGGGTGGGGGGAACAGGAGAGAGACACGGGGCATGAGCGGGGGTGGGGGAAACAGGAGGAAGACATAGGGCATGACCGGGGAGTGGGGGAAACAGGAGGGAGACACGGGGCATGAGCGGGGGGTGGGGGGAACAGGAGAAAGGCATGGGGCATGAGCAGGGGTGGTGGGAACAGGAGAGAGACACAGGGCATGAGCGGGGGGTAGGGGGAACAGGAGGGAGACACAGGCATGAGTCCGGGGTGGGGGGAACAGGAGAGAGACACGGGGCATGAGCGGGGTGGGGGGAACAGGAGGAAGACATAGGGCATGACCGGGGAGTGGGGGAAACAGGAGGGAGACACGGGGCATGAGCAGGGGGTGGGGGGAACAGGAGAAAGGCATGGGGCATGAGCGGGGGTGGGGGAAACAGGAGGGAGACATGGGGCATGAGCAGGGGGTGGGGGGAACAGGAGAAAGGCATGGGGCATGAGCGGGGGTGGTGGGAACAGGAGAGAGACACGGGGCATTAGTGGGGGGTGGGGTGAACAGGAGAGAGAAGAGACAGGGGGCATGAGTGTGGGGATGGGGGAACAGGAGAGAGATACTGGGCATGAGCGGGGGAGGGGGTGGGGGGAACAGGAGGAAGACGCGGGGCATGGGGAGAACAGGAGGGAGACACGGGGCATGAACAGGGGGTGGGGGAACAGGAGGGAGACACGGGGCATGAGCGGGGGATGGGGGAACAGGAGAGAGACACAGGGCATGAGCAGGGTGTGGGGGGAACAGGAGGGAGACACGGGGCATTAGTGGGGGGTAGGGGGAACAGGAGGAAGACATGGGGCATGAGCGGGGGTCAGGGGAACAGGAGAGAGACACGGGACATGAGCAGGGGGTGGGAGGAACAGGAGAGAGACACAGGGCATGGTTGGGTGGGGGGAACAGGAGGAAGACACAGGGCATGAGCGGGGGGTGAGTGGAACAGGAGCGAGACACGGGGCATGAGAAGGGGGTGGGGGGAACAGGAGGGAGACACGGGGCATGAGCGGGGCGTGGGGGTAACAGGAGAGAGACACGGGGCATGAGCGGGGGGTGGGGGAACAGGAGGGAGACACGGGGCATGAGCGGGAGGTGGGGGGAACAGATAGAAAGACACAGGGAATGAGCGGGGGTAGGGGGAACAGGAGGAAGACACGGGGCATGAGAGGAGGGTGGAGGGAACATTAGAACATTAGAGAGACACGGGGCATGAGAGGGGGCTGGGGGGAACAGGAGAAAGACACGGGGCATGAGCCAGGGGTGGGGGAACAGGAGAGAGACACGGGGAATGAGCAGGGGGTGGGGGGAACAGGAGAGATAAACTGGGCATGAGCAGGGGGTAGGGGGAACAGGAGGGAGACACGGGGCATAAGCGGTGAGTGGGGGAAACAGGAGAGAGACACGGAGCATGAGCAGGTGGTGGGGGAAACAGGAGAGAGACACGGGGCATGAGCGGGGGGTGGGGGAACAGGAGAGATACACGGGGCATGAGCGGGGGGTGGGGGGAACAGTAGAGAGACACAGGGCATGAGCAGGGGGTGGGGGTACAGGAGGGAGACACGGGGCATGAGCGAGGGGTGGGGGAAACAGGAGAGAGGCATGGGGCATGAGCAGGGGGTGGGGGGAACAGGAGAGAGACACGGGGCATGAGCAGGGGGTGGGGGGAGCAGGAGAGATACATGGGGCATGAGCGGGGGGTCGGGGGAACAGTAGAGAGACACGGGGCATGAGCGGGGGGTGGTGGGAACAGGAGAGAGACACGGGGCATGAGCGGGGGGTAGGGGAAACAGCAGGGAGACACAGGGCATCGGCGGGGGTGGGGGAAACAGGAGGGAGACACGGGGCATGAACGGGGGTGGGGGAACAGGAGCGAGACACGGGGCATGAGCGGGGGGTGGGGGCAACAGGAGAGAGACACAGGGCATGAGCGGGAGGTGGGGGGAACAGGAGGAAGATGCGGGGCATGGGGAGAACAGGAGGGAGACACGGGGCATGAACAGGGGGTGGGGGAACAGGAGGGAGACACGGGGCATGAGCGGGGGTGGGGGAAACAGCAGGGAGACACAGGGCATGAGCGGGGGGTGGGGGAACAGGAGAGAGACAAGGGGCATGAGCGGGGGTGGGGGGGTACTACAGGAGGGAGACACAGGGCATGAGCAGGGGGTAGGGGGAACAGGAGGGAGACACAGGGCATGAGTGCAGGGTGGGGGGAACAGGAGAGAGACACGGGGCATGAGCGGGGGTGGGGGAAACAGGAGGAAGACATAGGGCATGACCGGGGAGTGGGGGAAACAGGAGGGAGACACGGGGCATGAGCGGGGGGTGGGGGGAACAGGAGAAAGGCATGGGGCATGAGCAGGGGTGGTGGGAACAGGAGAGAGACACAGGGCATGAGCGGGGGGTAGGGGGAACAGGAGGGAGACACAGGGCATGAGTCCGGGGTGGGGGGAACAGGAGAGAGACACGGGGCATGAGCGGGGTGGGGGGAACAGGAGGAAGACATAGGGCATGACCGGGGAGTGGGGGAAACAGGAGGGAGACACGGGGCATGAGCAGGGGGTGGGGGGAACAGGAGAAAGGCATGGGGCATGAGCGGGGGTGGGGGAAACAGGAGGGAGACACTGGGCATGAGCAGGGGGTGGGGGGAACAGGAGAAAGGCATGGGGCATGAGCGGGGGTGGTGGGAACAGGAGAGAGACACGGGGCATTAGCGGGGGGTGGGGTGAACAGGAGAGAGAAGAGACAGGGGGCATGAGTGTGGGGATGGGGGAACAGGAGAGAGATACTGGGCATGAGCGGGGGAGGGGGTGGGGGGAACAGGAGGAAGACGCGGGGCATGGGGAGAACAGGAGGGAGACACGGGGCATAAACAGGGGGTGGGGGAACAGGAGGGAGACACGGGGCATGAGCGGGGGATGGGGGAACAGGAGAGAGACACAGGGCATGAGCGGGGTGTGGGGGGAACAGGAGGGAGACACGGGGCATTAGTGGGGGGTAGGGGGAACAGGAGGAAGACATGGGGCATGAGCGGGGGTCAGGGGAACAGGAGAGAGACACGGGACATGAGCAGGGGGTGGGAGGAACAGGAGAGAGACACAGGGCATGGTTGGGTGGGGGGAACAGGAGGAAGACACAGGGCATGAGCGGGGGGTGGGTGGAACAGGAGCGAGACACGGGGCATGAGAAGGGGGTGGGGGGAACAGGAGGGAGACACGGGGCATGAGCGGGGCGTGGGGGTAACAGGAGAGAGACACGGGGCATGAGCGGGGGGTGGGGGAACAGGAGGGAGACACGGGGCATGAGCGGGAGGTGGGGGGAACAGATAGAAAGACACAGGGAATGAGCGGGGGTAGGGGGAACAGGAGGAAGACACGGGGCATGAGAGGAGGGTGGAGGGAACATTAGAACATTAGAGAGACACGGGGCATGAGCGGGGGCTGGGGGGAACAGGAGAAAGACACGGGGCATGAGCCAGGGGTGGGGGAACAGGAGAGAGACACGGGGAATGAGCAGGGGGTGGGGGGAACAGGAGAGATAAACTGGGCATGAGCAGGGGGTAGGGGGAACAGGAGGGAGACACGGGGCATAAGCGGTGAGTGGGGGAAACAGGAGAGAGACACGGAGCATGAGCGGGTGGTGGGGGAAACAGGAGAGAGACACGGGGCATGAGCGGGGGGTGGGGGAACAGGAGAGATACACGGGGCATGAGCGGGGGGTGGGGGGAACAGTAGAGAGACACAGGGCATGAGCAGGGGGTGGGGGTACAGGAGGGAGACACGGGGCATGAGCGAGGGGTGGGGGAAACAGGAGAGAGGCATGGGGCATGAGCAGGGGGTGGGGGGAACAGGAGAGAGACACGGGGCATGAGCAGGGGGTGGGGGGAGCAGGAGAGATACATGGGGCATGAGCGGGGGGTCGGGGGAACAGTAGAGAGACACGGGGCATGAGCGGGGGGTGGTGGGAACAGGAGAGAGACACGGGGCATGAGCGGGGGGTAGGGGAAACAGCAGGGAGACACAGGGCATCGGCGGGGGTGGGGAAAACAGGAGGGAGACACGGGGCATGAACGGGGGTGGGGGAACAGGAGCGAGACACGGGGCATGAGCGGGGGGTGGGGGGAACAGGAGAGAGACACAGGGCATGAGCGGGAGGTGGGGGGAACAGGAGGAAGATGCGGGGCATGGGGAGAACAGGAGGGAGACACGGGGCATGAACAGGGGGTGGGGGAACAGGAGGGAGACACGGGGCATGAGCGTGGGATGGGGGAACAGGAGAGAGACACAGGGCATGAGCGGGGTGTGGGGGGAACAGGAGGGAGACACGGGGCATTAGTGGGGGGTGGGGGGAACAGGAGGAAGACATGGGGCATGAGCGGGGGTCAGGGGAACAGGAGAGAGACACGGGACATGAGCAGGGGGTGGGAGGAACAGGAGAGAGACACAGGGCATGGTTGGGTGGGGGGAACAGGAGGAAGACACAGGGCATGAGCGGGGGGTGGGTGGAACAGGAGCGAGACACGGGGCATGAGAAGGAGGTGGGGGGAACAGGAGGGAGACACGGGTCATGAGCGGGGCGTGGGGGTAACAGGAGAGAGACACGGGACATGAGCAGGGGGTGGGAGGAACAGGAGAGAGACACAGGGCATGGTTGGGTGGGGGGAACAGGAGGAAGACACAGGGCATGAGCGGGGGGTGGGTGGAACAGGAGCGAGACACGGGGCATGAGAAGGAGGTGGGGGGAACAGGAGAGAGACACGGGGCATGAGCGGGGGGTGGGGGAACAGGAGAGAGACACGGGGCATGAGTGGGAGGTGGGGGGAACAGGAGAAAGACACGGGGAATGAGCGGGGGTAGGGGGAACAGGAGGAAGACACGGGGCATGAGAGGAGGGTGGAGAGAACATTAGAGAGACACGGGGCATGAGCGGGGGCTGGGGGGAACAGGAGAAAGACACGGGGCATGAGCCAGGGGTGGGGGAACAGTAGAGAGACACGGGGAATGAGCAGGGGGTGGGGGGAACAGGAGAGATACACTGGGCATGAGCAGGGGGTAGGGGGAACAGGAGGGAGACACGGGGCATAAGCGGTGAGTGGGGGAAACAGGAGAGATACACGGGGCATGAGCGGGGGGTGGGGGGAACAGTAGAGAGACACAGGGCATGAGCAGGGGGTGGGGGTACAGGAGGGAGACACGGGGCATGAGCGAGGGGTGGGGGAAACAGAAGAGAGGCATGGGGCATGAGCAGGGGGTGGGGGGAACAGGAGAGAGACACGGGGCATTAGCAGGGGGTGGGGGGAGCAGGAGAGATACATGGGGCATGAGCGGGGGGTCGGGGGAACAGTAGAGAGACACGGGGCATGAGCGGGGGGTGGTGGGAACAGGAGAGAGACACGGGGCATGAGCGGGGGGTAGGGGAAACAGCAGGGAGACACAGGGCATCGGCGGGGTTGGGGGAAACAGGAGGGAGACACGGGGCATGAACGGGGGTGGGGGGACAGGAGAGAGACACGGGCATGAGCGGGGGGTGGGGGGAACAGGAGAGAGACACAGGGCATGAGCGGGAGGTGGGGGGAACAGGAGAGAGACACAGGGCATTAGCGGGGGTGGGGGGAACAGGAGGGATACACGGGGCATGAGCGGGGGGTGGGGGGAACAGGAGGAAGAAACGCAGCTTGAGCGGGGGTGGGGGGGTGTTAGGGAGAATTCTCTGTTTAGGCTGAATTTACTAACCTAGTGAGTCCCCCAGCAGCTTTGCTGGATTCCTGGAGTTTGTTTTTTTCCATCCTGCCAAGAGTGGGACTCTTTTCCTCCCACTCTTGGACATGAATGTGTGTAATTCCTTTGAATATCAATGTGTTCTATGGGCTATGGGGTCTTTTACTCCCTAGGGTCTCATATGTTTTTCTATGTGTGTTACACCGCACCCTACGTGCCGTAACACTGGGGCGTCCTAGCGGACCTCCACCATAGACTCCATACCCGGGGATTGACTACTGTCTCCCCGGGCATGTAAAGTCACCATTGGCTTTACTAGACCTAAATTTACTAACAGAACTAGTACAAACCATCTTATTGTGGACGTGCTAGTAGGGGTAATTCGATTACTCCTAGATCTGTTACTCGAGGGGGCACTGTCCCGTCCCCCCTCGTCGAGTTTTGGCTGGTGGCAGTGTAAAGTACTTGTTATGCTCGACTCCGAACATAACCCTATGGGATTCGTCCCATTGTTGGAGATTGATACTTTTCCTCGTTAATCTCTAACGTACCACCGGTCTACTTATCTTAAATAAGTTTATCGGATGGTATTTTCTGCCAGAACTCGGTTTTGAAAATGGCGTCTGTGTTCGTCTCTGTGACTCCTAAACCAAAGGTTGAGCCCTTTGTTCCACTTTTGGCGGGCCTCTGGACAGAGACCCTCCAAAGTGGTGCCATTCTGTCTGGGTTACCACAGGGGTGTGGGAGGGGGTTTAGGCACCCTGGACCGAGTTGCCTTGCCAACTCCGGTCGCACTCTGGTGTGATTGGCCCAAGTGGTGAGTCTCCCCGCTCACCACTTAGCGTGTGTTGATTGACTGCTAGGCTGAATGAATGGGAGTTTTCTGCATAAAAGCAGGGCTTTTGGGACTGGATCTTCAGAAGTCGCCACAGGACTTAAGAATCCGACGAGGGTAACGCTGAGCCGACCTGCACGACGACACTCCCGGTGGAGCCCTGCGGAACCGACTCACCACTTCCCGACGACAGAGGAGATCTCCCTGCCGGAGAGTCTCTTCCCCTGACTGGTGGGAACAACCAGTCCCCTTTTCCTTTTTCTTCGCCTCAGGACACAGTGGTCGAATTGCCCGTGCAGAGCACCTCGGCAACCGAATAGCCACTACACCTGTACCGCGACCAAAAGGTGGTGCCTTGTGACGGAGCACTCCGCGGCTGGTCTCTTCCCTGGTGGTGCACCAGACTTCACTTTTCTTCGACGACGAGATCATCTCTACTCTTGGCAAAGACCCGACGTGCATCCACCACCAGGAACAACTGCCCCCGCCGGAGCTGTCTCTCCACAAACAAGGTACCGTGTCCGCCTGGCTGCCCTTTCTGCCGGATCGAGTGAGGTGTCTTAATCCTCGCCTTTCCATTGGGTCACCTCCAAGCTTTCTTTAACGTGAGGTTCTGAACTGGTTCCAAACTTTCCAATAACAATTTGCTATACGGGCTCGAACGCATTTCCACAAAGAGACTTTTTGGGACAAATCGCCTTGCCTCTCTCCGAGTGGGCCTGGCCTCTGAACTTTATGATCTATTGTGGTTCTTGTCTTCTTGCCTTGCATTTTTTTCCCGTAAAGTATTGAACTGTGTTGACTCCGTAACCTCTCTATTTTTCTCTCCCATCCTAACTAATATTAGAGTGCCATCTAGGTTGAGGTATACACTTCTGTCTGAAAATAAGTGATACCGGTAGAACCTAGACTTGTCGAAATATTGTTAGGGGGATTGATCGTTTCTTCTTCGTAGAGTAATTGTGATTGAAGTGTTTGCCGTGATAGTGCCATCGTGTTTTCCATAGATGTTCCGTTATAAATAAATACCTTAATATCTTTACACTGAGCCTCGTTGCGTGTTTGCTTGTCTTACTTTGAAGAATTGCCCTATATTGTATACTCCAAATACTGCTTAACTCTTCTTGAGGGAAGTCTGACTGCTCAGCCACAGCTACCAAGTGAATCTGTGTGGTACAGACTGCTACCAAGTGGGTTTACTGCCAAACACCTGTAGTCCTAAATCTTTTGCAGTGGTCCCAGAGGGAACTGCACAGGTTTCCGCCTAACAGGGGGAACAGGAGGGAGACACGGGGCATGAGTGGGGGGTGGGGGAACAGGAGGAAGACACGGGGCATGAGCGGGGGTGGGGGGAAAAGGAGAGAGACACGGGGCATGAGCTGGGGGTGGGGGGAACAGGAGGGAGACACGGGGAATGAGCAGGGGGTGGGGGGAACAGGAGAGAGACACGGGGCTTGAGCGGGGGTGGGGGGAACAGGAGGGAGATACAGGGCATGAGCGGGAGGTGGGGGGAACAGGAAGAAGATACGGCACATGAGCGGGGGTGGAGGGAACAGGAGAAAGACACGGGGCATGAGCGGGGGTGGTGGGAACAGGAGAGAGACACGGGGCATGAGCGGGGGATGGGGGAACAGGAGAGAGACACGGGGCATGAGCGGGGGTGGGGGGTACAGGAGAAAGACACGGGGCATGAGCGGGGGTGGTGGGAACAGGAGAGAGACACGGGGCATGAGCGGGGGATGGGGGAACAGGAGAGAGACACGGGGCATGACCGGGGAGTGGGGGAAACAGGAGGGAGACACAGGGCATGAGCAGGGTGGGGGAACAGGAGAAAGACATGGGGCATGAGCGGGGGTGGTGGGAACAGGAGAGAGACACGGGGCATGAGCGGGGGATGGGGGAACAGGACAGAGACACGGGGCATGAGCGGGGGTGGGGGGTACAGGAGGGAGACACAGGGCATGAGCGGGGGTAGGGGGAACAAGAGGGAGACACAGGGCATGACAGGGGAGTGGGGGAAACAGGAGGGAGACATGGGGCATGAGCGGGGGGTGGGGGGAACAGGAGAAAGGCATGGTGCATGAGCGGGGAGTGGGGAAAACAGGAGGGAGACACGGGGCATGAGCGGGGGGTGGGGGGAACAGGAGAAAGGCATGGGGCATGAGCAGGGGGTGGGGGGAACAGGAGAGAGACACGGGCATGAGCAGGGGGTGGGGGGAGCAGGAGAGATACATGGGGCATGAGCGGGGGGGTCGGGGGAACAGTAGAGAGACACGGGGCATGAGCGGGGGGTGGGGGGAACAGGAGAGAGAGACGGGGCATGAGTGGGGGGTGGGGGAAACAGCAGGGAGACACAGGGCTTGAGCGGGGTTGGGGGGAACAGGAGAGAAACACGGGGCATGAGCGGGGGGTGGGGAAACAGGAGAGAGACACGGGGCATGCGCGGGGGGTGGGGGTACAGGAGGGAAACACGGGGCATGAGTGGGGGGTGGGGGAACAGGAGAGAGACACGGGGAATGAACAGGGGGCTGGGGGGAACAGGAGAGATACAATGGGCATGAGCAGGGGGCAGGGGGATCAGGAGGGAGACACGGTCATGAGCGGGGGTGAGGGGAACAGGAGAGAGACACAGGGCATGAGCGGGGGTGGGGTGAACAGGAGAGATACACGGGGTGGAGGGAACAGTAGAGAGACACGGGCATGAGCGGAGGGTGGTGGGAACAGGAGAAAGACACGGGGCATGAGCGGGGGGTAGGGGAAACAGCAGGGAGACACAGGGCATTGGTGGGGGTTGGGGGAAACAGGAGGGAGACACGGGGCATGAACAGGGGGGGGAACAGGAGAGAGACACGGGGCATCAGCGGGGGGTGGGGGGAATAAGAGGTCAACCAGGGGCATCATAGGAGGGGGGACAAGAGGAAGACACAGGGCATGAGCAGGGGGTGGGGGGAACAGGAGAGAGACACGGGGCATGAGCAGGGGGTGGGGGGAAAAGTAGGAAGACACGGGGCATGAGTGGGGGGTGGGGGGAATCAGGAGGAAGACACAGGGAATGAGTGGGGGTTGGGGGGAACAGGAGAGAGACACGGGGCATGAGCGGGGGGTGGGGGGAACAGGAGGAAGACACGGGGCATGACTGTGGGTGGGGGGAACAGGAGGGAGACACAGGGCATGAGCGGGGGTGGGGGGAACAGGAGAGAGACACGGGACATGAGCAGGGGGTGGGGGGAACAGGATGGAGACACGGGGCATGAGCGGGGGGTGGGGAGAACAGGAGGGAGACACGGGGCATGAGCGGGGGGTGGGGGGAACAGGAGGAAGACACGGGGCATGACCGGGGGCTGGGGGGAACAGGAGGGAGACATGGGGAATGAGCAGGGTGGAGGGAACAGGAGGGAGACATGGGGCATGAGCGGGGGGTGGGGGGAACAGGAGGGAGACACGGGGCATGAGCGGGGGGTGGGGGGAACAGGAGAAAGATACGGCACATGAGCGGGGGGTGGTGGGGTGAACAGGAGGGAGACACGGGGCATGAGCTGGGGTGGGGGAACAGGAGAGAGACACGGGGCATGAGCGGGGGATGGGGGGAACAGGAGGAAAACACGGGGCATGACCAGGGGGTGGGGGGAACAGGAGGGAGACACAGGGCATGAGCGGGGGTGGGGGGAACAGGAGAGAGACACAGGGCATGAGCGGGGGGTGGGGGCAACAGGAGAGAGACACGGGGCATGAGCGGGAGGTGGGGGGAACAGGAGAGGAGAAAGACACGGGGAATGAGCGGGGGTGGGGGGAACAGGAGGAAGACACGGGGCATGAGAGGAGGGTGGAGGGAACATTAGAACATTAGAGAGACATGGGGCATGAGCGGGGGCTGGGGGGAACAGGAGAAAGACACGGGGCATGAGCCAGGGGTGGGGGAACAGGAGAGAGACACGGGGAATGAGCAGGGGGTGGGGGGAACAGGAGAGATACACTGGGCATGAGCAGGGGGTAGGGGGAACAGGAGGGAGACACGGGGCATAAGCGGTGAGTGGGGGAAACAGGAGAGAGACACAGAGCATGAGCGGGTGGTGGGGGAAACAGGAGAGAGACACGGGGCATGAGCGGGGGGTGGGGGAACAGGAGAGATACACGGGGCATGAGCGGGGGGTGGGGGGAACAGTAGAGAGACACAGGGCATGAGCAGGGGGTGGGGGTACAGGAGGGAGACCCGGGGCATGAGCGAGGGGTGGGGGAAACAGGAGAGAGGCATGGGGCATGAGCAGGGGGTGGGGGGGAACAGGAGAGAGACACGGAGCATGAGCAAGGGGTGGGGGGAGCAGGAGAGATACATGGGGCATGAGCGGGGGGTCGGGGGAACAGTAGAGAGACACGGGGCATGAGCGGAGGGTGGTGGGAACAGGAGAGAGACACGGGGCATGAGCGGGGGGTAGGGGAAACAGCAGGGAGACACAGGGCATCGGCGGGGGTGGGGGAAACAGGAGGGAGACACGGGGCATGAACGGGGGTGGGGGGACAGGAGAGAGACACGGGGCATGACCAGGGGGTGGGGGGAACAGGAGGGAGACACAGGGCATGAGCGGGGGGTGGGGGGAACAGGAGAGAGACACAGGGCATGAGCGGGGGGTGGGGGCAACAGGAGAGAGACACGGGGCATGAGCGGGAGGTGGGGGGAACAGGAGAAAGACACGGGGAATGAGCGGGGGTGGGGGGAACAGGAGGAAGACACGGGGCATGAGAGGAGGGTGGAGGGAACATTAGAACATTAGAGAGACATGGGGCATGAGCGGGGGCTGGGGGGAACAGGAGAAAGACACGGGGCATGAGCCAGGGGTGGGGGAACAGGAGAGAGACACGGGGAATGAGCAGGGGGTGGGGGGAACAGGAGAGATACACTGGGCATGAGCAGGGGGTAGGGGGAACAGGAGGGAGACACGGGGCATAAGCGGTGAGTGGGGGAAACAGGAGAGAGACACAGAGCATGAGCGGGTGGTGGGGGAAACAGGAGAGAGACACGGGGCATGAGCGGGGGGTGGGGGAACAGGAGAGATACACGGGGCATGAGCGGGGGGTGGGGGGAACAGTAGAGAGACACAGGGCATGAGCAGGGGGTGGGGGTACAGGAGGGAGACACGGGGCATGAGCGAGGGGTGGGGGAAACAGGAGAGAGGCATGGGGCATGAGCAGGGGGTGGGGGGGAACAGGAGAGAGACACGGGGCATGAGCAGGGGGTGGGGGGAGCAGGAGAGATACATGGGGCATGAGCGGGGGGTCGGGGGAACAGTAGAGAGACACGGGGCATGAGCGGGGGGTGGTGGGAACAGGAGAGAGACACGGGGCATGAGCGGGGGGTAGGGGAAACAGCAGGGAGACACAGGGCATCGGCGGGGGTGGGGGAAACAGGAGGGAGACACGGGGCATGAACGGGGGTGGGGGGACAGGAGAGAGACACGGGCATGAGCGGGGGGTGGGGGGAACAGGAGAGAGACACAGGGCATGAGCGGGAGGTGGGGGGAACAGGAGAGAGACACAGGGCATTAGCGGGGGTGGGGGGAACAGGAGGGATACACGGGGCATGAGCGGGGGGTGGGGGGAACAGGAGGAAGAAACGCAGCTTGAGCGGGGGTGGGGGGGTGTTAGGGAGAATTCTCTGTTTAGGCTGAATTTACTAACCTAGTGAGTCCCCCAGCAGCTTTGCTGGATTCCTGGAGTTTGTTTTTTTCCATCCTGCCAAGAGTGGGACTCTTTTCCTCCCACTCTTGGACATGAATGTGTGTAATTCCTTTGAATATCAATGTGTTCTATGGGCTATGGGGTCTTTTACTCCCTAGGGTCTCATATGTTTTTCTATGTGTGTTACACCGCACCCTACGTGCCGTAACACTGGGGCGTCCTAGCGGACCTCCACCATAGACTCCATACCCGGGGATTGACTACTGTCTCCCCGGGCATGTAAAGTCACCATTGGCTTTACTAGACCTAAATTTACTAACAGAACTAGTACAAACCATCTTATTGTGGACGTGCTAGTAGGGGTAATTCGATTACTCCTAGATCTGTTACTCGAGGGGGCACTGTCCCGTCCCCCCTCGTCGAGTTTTGGCTGGTGGCAGTGTAAAGTACTTGTTATGCTCGACTCCGAACATAACCCTATGGGATTCGTCCCATTGTTGGAGATTGATACTTTTCCTCGTTAATCTCTAACGTACCACCGGTCTACTTATCTTAAATAAGTTTATCGGATGGTATTTTCTGCCAGAACTCGGTTTTGAAAATGGCGTCTGTGTTCGTCTCTGTGACTCCTAAACCAAAGGTTGAGCCCTTTGTTCCACTTTTGGCGGGCCTCTGGACAGAGACCCTCCAAAGTGGTGCCATTCTGTCTGGGTTACCACAGGGGTGTGGGAGGGGGTTTAGGCACCCTGGACCGAGTTGCCTTGCCAACTCCGGTCGCACTCTGGTGTGATTGGCCCAAGTGGTGAGTCTCCCCGCTCACCACTTAGCGTGTGTTGATTGACTGCTAGGCTGAATGAATGGGAGTTTTCTGCATAAAAGCAGGGCTTTTTTGGACTGGATCTTCAGAAGTCGCCACAGGACTTAAGAATCCGACGAGGGTAACGCTGAGCCGACCTGCACGACGACACTCCCGGTGGAGCCCTGCGGAACCGACTCACCACTTCCCGACGACAGAGGAGATCTCCCTGCCGGAGAGTCTCTTCCCCTGACTGGTGGGAACAACCAGTCCCCTTTTCCTTTTTCTTCGCCTCAGGACACAGTGGTCGAATTGCCCGTGCAGAGCACCTCGGCAACCGGATAGCCACTACACCTGTACCGCGACCAAAAGGTGGTGCCTTGTGACGGAGCACTCCGCGGCTGGTCTCTTCCCTGGTGGTGCACCAGACTTCACTTTTCTTCGACGACGAGATCATCTCTACTCTTGGCAAAGACCCGACGTGCATCCACCACCAGGAACAACTGCCCCCGCCGGAGCTGTCTCTCCACAAACAAGGTACCGTGTCCGCCTGGCTGCCCTTTCTGCCGGATCGAGTGAGGTGTCTTAATCCTCGCCTTTCCATTGGGTCACCTCCAAGCTTTCTTTAACGTGAGGTTCTGAACTGGTTCCAAACTTTCCAATAACAATTTGCTATACGGGCTCGAACGCATTTCCACAAAGAGACTTTTTGGGACAAATCGCCTTGCCTCTCTCCGAGTGGGCCTGGCCTCTGAACTTTATGATCTATTGTGTTTCTTGTCTTCTTGCCTTGCATTTTTTTCCCGTAAAGTATTGAACTGTGTTGACTCCGTAACCTGCCTATTTTTCTCTCCCATCCTAACTAATATTAGAGTGCCATCTAGGTTGAGGTATACACTTCTGTCTGAAAATAAGTGATACCGGTAGAACCTAGACTTGTCGAAATATTGTTAGGGGGATTGATCGTTTCTTCTTCGTAGAGTAATTGTGATTGAAGTGTTTGCCGTGATAGTGCCATCGTGTTTTCCATAGATGTTCCGTTATAAATAAATACCTTAATATCTTTACACTGAGCCTCGTTGCGTGTTTGCTTGTCTTACTTTGAAGAATTGCCCTATATTGTATACTCCAAATACTGCTTAACTCTTCTTGAGGGAAGTCTGACTGCTCAGCCACAGCTACCAAGTGAATCTGTGTGGTACAGACTGCTACCAAGTGGGTTTACTGCCAAACACCTGTAGTCCTAAATCTTTTGCAGTGGTCCCAGAGGGAACTGCACAGGTTTCCGCCTAACAGGGGGAACAGGAGGGAGACACGGGGCATGAGTGGGGGGTGGGGGAACAGGAGGAAGACACGGGGCATGAGCGGGGGTGGGGGGAAAAGGAGAGAGACACGGGGCATGAGCTGGGGGTGGGGGGAACAGGAGGGAGACACGGGGAATGAGCAGGGGGTGGGGGGAACAGGAGAGAGACACGGGGCTTGAGCGGGGGTGGGGGGAACAGGAGGGAGATACAGGGCATGAGCGGGAGGTGGGGGGAACAGGAAGAAGATACGGCACATGAGCGGGGGTGGAGGGAACAGGAGAAAGACACGGGGCATGAGCGGGGGTGGTGGGAACAGGAGAGAGACACGGGGCATGAGCGGGGGATGGGGGAACAGGAGAGAGACACGGGGCATGAGCGGGGGTGGGGGGTACAGGAGAAAGACACGGGGCATGAGCGGGGGTGGTGGGAACAGGAGAGAGACACGGGGCATGAGCGGGGGATGGGGGAACAGGAGAGAGACACGGGGCATGACCGGGGAGTGGGGGAAACAGGAGGGAGACACAGGGCATGAGCAGGGTGGGGGAACAGGAGAAAGACATGGGGCATGAGCGGGGGTGGTGGGAACAGGAGAGAGACACGGGGCATGAGCGGGGGATGGGGGAACAGGACAGAGACACGGGGCATGAGCGGGGGTGGGGGGTACAGGAGGGAGACACAGGGCATGAGCGGGGGTAGGGGGAACAAGAGGGAGACACAGGGCATGACAGGGGAGTGGGGGAAACAGGAGGGAGACATGGGGCATGAGCGGGGGGTGGGGGGAACAGGAGAAAGGCATGGTGCATGAGCGGGGAGTGGGGAAAACAGGAGGGAGACACGGGGCATGAGCGGGGGGTGGGGGGAACAGGAGAAAGGCATGGGGCATGAGCGGGGGTGGTGGGAACAGGAGAGAGACACGGGGCATGAGCGGGGGGTAGGGGGAACAGGGGGGAGACACAGGGCATGAGTGCGCGGGTGGGGCAACAGGAGAGAGACACGGGGCATGAGCGGGGGTGGGTGGAACAGGAGGAAGACATAGGGCATGACCGGGGAGTGGGGGAAACAGGAGGGAGACACGGGGCATGAGCGGGGGGTGGGGGGGCACAGGAGAGAGACCGGGCATGAGCGGGGGGTGGGGGGTACAGGAGGGAGACACAGGGCATGAGCGGGGGGTGGGGGAACAGGAGGGAGACATGGGGCAAAAGCGGGGGTGGGGGTAACAGCAGGGAGACACAGGGCATGAGCGGGGGGTGGGGGAACAGGGGAGAGACACGGGGCATGAGCGGGGGTGGGGGGGTACTACAGGAGGGAGACACAGGGCATGAGCAGGGGGTAGGGGGAACAGGAGGGAGACACAGGGCATGAGTGCAGGGTGGGGGGAACAGGAGAGAGACACGGGGCATGAGCGGGGGTGGGGGAAACAGGAGGAAGACATAGGGCATGACCGGGGAGTGGGGGAAACAGGAGGGAGACACGGGGCATGAGCGGGGGGTGGGGGGAACAGGAGAAAGGCATGGGGCATGAGCAGGGGTGGTGGGAACAGGAGAGAGACACAGGGCATGAGCGGGGGGTAGGGGGAACAGGAGGGAGACACAGGGCATGAGTCCGGGGTGGGGGGAACAGGAGAGAGACACGGGGCATGAGCGGGGTGGGGGGAACAGGAGGAAGACATAGGGCATGACCGGGGAGTGGGGGAAACAGGAGGGAGACACGGGGCATGAGCAGGGGGTGGGGGGAACAGGAGAAAGGCATGGGGCATGAGCGGGGGTGGGGGAAACAGGAGGGAGACATGGGGCATGAGCAGGGGGTGGGGGGAACAGGAGAAAGGCATGGGGCATGAGCGGGGGTGGTGGGAACAGGAGAGAGACACGGGGCATTAGCGGGGGGTGGGGTGAACAGGAGAGAGAAGAGACAGGGGGCATGAGTGTGGGGATGGGGGAACAGGAGAGAGATACTGGGCATGAGCGGGGGAGGGGGTGGGGGGAACAGGAGGAAGACGCGGGGCATGGGGAGAACAGGAGGGAGACACGGGGCATGAACAGGGGGTGGGGGAACAGGAGGGAGACACGGGGCATGAGCGGGGGATGGGGGAACAGGAGAGAGACACAGGGCATGAGCAGGGTGTGGGGGGAACAGGAGGGAGACACGGGGCATTAGTGGGGGGTAGGGGGAACAGGAGGAAGACATGGGGCATGAGCGGGGGTCAGGGGAACAGGAGAGAGACACGGGACATGAGCAGGGGGTGGGAGGAACAGGAGAGAGACACAGGGCATGGTTGGGTGGGGGGAACAGGAGGAAGACACAGGGCATGAGCGGGGGGTGGGTGGAACAGGAGCGAGACACGGGGCATGAGAAGGGGGTGGGGGGAACAGGAGGGAGACACGGGGCATGAGCGGGGCGTGGGGGTAACAGGAGAGAGACACGGGGCATGAGCGGGGGGTGGGGGAACAGGAGGGAGACACGGGGCATGAGCGGGAGGTGGGGGGAACAGATAGAAAGACACAGGGAATGAGCGGGTGTAGGGGGAACAGGAGGAAGACACGGGGCATGAGAGGAGGGTGGAGGGAACATTAGAACATTAGAGAGACACGGGGCATGAGAGGGGGCTGGGGGGAACAGGAGAAAGACACGGGGCATGAGCCAGGGGTGGGGAACAGGAGAGAGACACGGGGAATGAGCAGGGGGTGGGGGAACAGGAGAGATAAACTGGGCATGAGCAGGGGGGAGGGGGAACAGGAGGGAGACACGGGGCATAAGCGGTGAGTGGGGGAAACAGGAGAGAGACACGGAGCATGAGCAGGTGGTGGGGGAAACAGGAGAGAGACACGGGGCATGAGCGGGGGGTGGGGGAACAGGAGAGATACACGGGGCATGAGCGGGGGGTGGGGGGAACAGTAGAGAGACACAGGGCATGAGCAGGGGGTGGGGGTACAGGAGGGAGACACGGGGCATGAGCGAGGGGTGGGGGAAACAGGAGAGAGGCATGGGGCATGAGCAGGGGGTGGGGGGAACAGGAGAGAGACACGGGGCATGAGCAGGGGGTGGGGGGAGCAGGAGAGATACATGGGGCATGAGCGGGGGGTCGGGGGAACAGTAGAGAGACACGGGGCATGAGCGGGGGGTGGTGGGAACAGGAGAGAGACACGGGGCATGAGCGGGGGGTAGGGGAAACAGCAGGGAGACACAGGGCATCGGCGGGGGTGGGGGAAACAGGAGGGAGACACGGGGCATGAACGGGGGTGGGGGAACAGGAGCGAGACACGGGGCATGAGCGGGGGGTGGGGGCAACAGGAGAGAGACACAGGGCATGAGCGGGAGGTGGGGGGAACAGGAGGAAGATGCGGGGCATGGGGAGAACAGGAGGGAGACACGGGGCATGAACAGGGGGTGGGGGAACAGGAGGGAGACACGGGACATGAGCGGGGGTGGGGGAAACAGCAGGGAGACACAGGGCATGAGCGGGGGGTGGGGGAACAGGAGAGAGACAAGGGGCATGAGCGGGGGTGGGGGGGTACTACAGGAGGGAGACACAGGGCATGAGCAGGGGGTAGGGGGAACAGGAGGGAGACACAGGGCATGAGTGCAGGGTGGGGGGAACAGGAGAGAGACACGGGGCATGAGCGGGGGTGGGGGAAACAGGAGGAAGACATAGGGCATGACCGGGGAGTGGGGGAAACAGGAGGGAGACACGGGGCATGAGCGGGGGGTGGGGGGAACAGGAGAAAGGCATGGGGCATGAGCAGGGGTGGTGGGAACAGGAGAGAGACACAGGGCATGAGCGGGGGGTAGGGGGAACAGGAGGGAGACACAGGGCATGAGTCCGGGGTGGGGGGAACAGGAGAGAGACACGGGGCATGAGCGGGGTGGGGGGAACAGGAGGAAGACATAGGGCATGACCGGGGAGTGGGGGAAACAGGAGGGAGACACGGGGCATGAGCAGGGGGTGGGGGGAACAGGAGAAAGGCATGGGGCATGAGCGGGGGTGGGGGAAACAGGAGGGAGACACGGGGCATGAGCAGGGGGTGGGGGGAACAGGAGAAAGGCATGGGGCATGAGCGGGGGTGGTGGGAACAGGAGAGAGACACGGGGCATTAGCGGGGGGTGGGGTGAACAGGAGAGAGAAGAGACAGGGGGCATGAGTGTGGGGATGGGGGAACAGGAGAGAGATACTGGGCATGAGCGGGGGAGGGGGTGGGGGGAACAGGAGGAAGACGCGGGGCATGGGGAGAACAGGAGGGAGACACGGGGCATGAACAGGGGATGGGGGAACAGGAGGGAGACACGGGGCATGAGCGGGGGATGGGGGAACAGGAGAGAGACACAGGGCATGAGCGGGGTGTGGGGGGAACAGGAGGGAGACACGGGGCATTAGTGGGGGGTAGGGGGAACAGGAGGAAGACATGGGGCATGAGCGGGGGTCAGGGGAACAGGAGAGAGACACGGGACATGAGCAGGGGGTGGGAGGAACAGGAGAGAGACACAGGGCATGGTTGGGTGGGGGGAACAGGAGGAAGACACAGGGCATGAGCGGGGGGTGGGTGGAACAGGAGCGAGACATGGGGCATGAGAAGGGGGTGGGGGGAACAGGAGGGAGACACGGGGCATGAGCGGGGCGTGGGGGTAACAGGAGAGAGACACGGGGCATGAGCGGGGGGTGGGGGAACAGGAGGGAGACACGGGGCATGAGCGGGAGGTGGGGGGAACAGATAGAAAGACACAGGGAATGAGCGGGGGTAGGGGGAACAGGAGGAAGACACGGGGCATGAGAGGAGGGTGGAGGGAACATTAGAACATTAGAGAGACACGGGGCATGAGCGGGGGCTGGGGGGAACAGGAGAAAGACACGGGGCATGAGCCAGGGGTGGGGGAACAGGAGAGAGACACGGGGAATGAGCAGGGGGTGGGGGGAACAGGAGAGATAAACTGGGCATGAGCAGGGGGTAGGGGGAACAGGAGGGAGACACGGGGCATAAGCAGTGAGTGGGGGAAACAGGAGAGAGACACGGAGCATGAGCGGGTGGTGGGGGAAACAGGAGAGAGACACGGGGCATGAGCGGGGGGTGGGGGAACAGGAGAGATACACGGGGCATGAGCGGGGGGTGGGGGGAACAGTAGAGAGACACAGGGCATGAGCAGGGGGTGGGGGTACAGGAGGGAGACACGGGGCATGAGCGAGGGGTGGGGGAAACAGGAGAGAGGCATGGGGCATGAGCAGGGGGTGGGGGGAACAGGAGAGAGACACGGGGCATGAGCAGGGGGTGGGGGGAGCAGGAGAGATACATGGGGCATGAGCGGGGGGTCGGGGGAACAGTAGAGAGACACGGGGCATGAGCGGGGGGTGGTGGGAACAGGAGAGAGACACGGGGCATGAGCGGGGGGTAGGGGAAACAGCAGGGAGACACAGGGCATCGGCGGGGGTGGGGAAAACAGGAGGGAGACACGGGGCATGAACGGGGGTGGGGGAACAGGAGCGAGACACGGGGCATGAGCGGGGGGTGGGGGGAACAGGAGAGAGACACAGGGCATGAGCGGGAGGTGGGGGGAACAGGAGGAAGATGCGGGGCATGGGGAGAACAGGAGGGAGACACGGGGCATGAACAGGGGGTGGGGGAACAGGAGGGAGACACGGGGCATGAGCGTGGGATGGGGAACAGGAGAGAGACACAGGGCATGAGCGGGGTGTGGGGGGAACAGGAGGGAGACACGGGGCATTAGTGGGGGGTGGGGGGAACAGGAGGAAGACATGGGGCATGAGCGGGGGTCAGGGGAACAGGAGAGAGACACGGGACATGAGCAGGGGGTGGGAGGAACAGGAGAGAGACACAGGGCATGGTTGGGTGGGGGGAACAGGAGGAAGACACAGGGCATGAGCGGGGGGTGGGTGGAACAGGAGCGAGACACGGGGCATGAGAAGGGGGTGGGGGGAACAGGAGGGAGACACGGGTCATGAGCGGGGCGTGGGGGTAACAGGAGAGAGACACGGGGCATGAGCGGGGGGTGGGGGAACAGGAGAGAGACACGGGGCATGAGTGGGAGGTGGGGGGAACAGGAGAAAGACACGGGGAATGAGCGGGGGTAGGGGGAACAGGAGGAAGACACGGGGCATGAGAGGAGGGTGGAGGGAACATTAGAACATTAGAGAGACACGGGGCATGAGCGGGGGCTGGGGGGAACAGGAGAAAGACACGGGGCATGAGCCAGGGGTGGGGGAACAGGAGAGAGACACGGGGAATGAGCAGGGGGTGGGGGGAACAGGAGAGATACACTGGGCATGAGCAGGGGGTAGGGGGAACAGGAGGGAGACACGGGGCATAAGCGGTGAGTGGGGGAAACAGGAGAGAGACACGGAGCATGAGCGGGTGGTGGGGGAAACAGGAGAGAGACACGGGGCATGAGCGGGGGGTGGGGGAACAGGAGAGATACACGGGGCATGAGCGGGGGGTGGGGGGAACAGTAGAGAGACACAGGGCATGAGCAGGGGGTGGGGGTACAGGAGGGAGACACGGGGCATGAGCGAGGGGTGGGGGAAACAGAAGAGAGGCATGGGGCATGAGCAGGGGGTGGGGGGAACAGGAGAGAGACACGGGGCATTAGCAGGGGGTGGGGGGAGCAGGAGAGATACATGGGGCATGAGCGGGGGGTCGGGGGAACAGTAGAGAGACACGGGGCATGAGCGGGGGGTGGTGGGAACAGGAGAGAGACACGGGGCATGAGCGGGGGGTAGGGGAAACAGCAGGGAGACACAGGGCATCGGCGGGGGTGGGGGAAACAGGAGGGAGACACGGGGCATGAACAGGGGTGGGGGAACAGGAGAGAGACACGGGGCATGAGCGGGGGTGGGGGGAACAGGAGAGAGACACAGGGCATGAGCGGGAGGTGGGGGGAACAGGAGAGAGACACAGGGCATTAGCGGGGGTGGGGGGAACAGGAGGGATACACGGGGCAAGAGCGGGGGGTGGGGGGAACAGGAGGAAGACACGCAGCTTGAGCGGGGGGTGGGGGGGTGTTAGGGAGAATTCTCTGTTTAGGCTGAATTTACTAACCTAGTGAGTCCCCCAGCAGCTTTGCTGGATTTCTGGAGTTTGTTTTTTTCCATCCTGCCAAGAGTGGGACTCTTTTCCTCCCACTCTTGGACATGAATTTGTGTAATTCCTTTGAATATCAATGTGTTCTATGGGCTATGGGGTCTTTTACTCCATAGGGTCTCATATGTTTTTCTATGTGTGTTACACCGCACCCTACGTGCCGTAACACTGGGGCGTCCTAGCGGACCTCCACCATAGACTCCATACCCGGGGACTGACTACTGTCTCCCCGGGCATGTAAAGTCACCATTGGCTTTACTAGACCTAAATTTACTAACAGAACTAGTACAAACCATCTTATTGTGGACGTGCTAGTAGGGGTAAATCGATTACTCCTAGATCTGTTACTCGAGGGGGCACTGTCCCGTCCCCCCTCGTCGAGTTTTGGCTGGTGGCAGTGTAAAGTACTTGTTATGCTCGACTCCGAACATAACCCTATGGGATTCGTCCCATTGTTGGAGATTGATACTTTTCCTCGTTAATCTCTAACGTACCACCGGTCTACTTATCTTAAATAAGTTTATCGGATGGTATTTTCTGCCAGAACTCGGTTTTGAAAATGGCGTCTGTGTTCGTCTTTGTGACTCCTAAACCAAAGGTTGAGCGCTTTGTTCCACTTTTGGCGGGCCTCTGGACAGAGACCCTCCAAAGTGGTGCCATTCTGTCTGGGTTACCACAGGGGTGTGGGAGGGGGTTTAGGCACCCTGGACCGAGTTGCCTTGCCAACTCCAGTCGCACTCTGGTGTGATTGGCCCAAGTGGTGAGTCTCCCCGCTCACCACTTAGCGTGTGTTGATTGACTGCTAGGCTGAATGAATGGGGGTTTTCTGCATAAAAGCAGGGCTTTTGGGACTGGATCTTCAGAAGTCGCCACAGGACTTAAGAATCCGACGAGGGTAACGCTGAGCCGACCTGCACGACGACACTCCCGGTGGAGCCCTGCGGAACCGACTCACCACTTCCCGACGACAGAGGAGATCTCCCTGCCGGAGAGTCTCTTCCCCTGACTGGTGGGAACAACCAGTCCCCTTTTCCTTTTTCTTCGCCTCAGGACGCAGTGGTCGAATTGCCCGTGCAGAGCACCTCGGCAACCGGATAGCCACTACACCTGTACCGCGACCAAAAGGTGGTGCCTTGTGACGGAGCTCTCCGCGGCTGGTCTCTTCCCTGGTGGTGCACCAGACTTCACTTTTCTTCGACAACGAGATCATCTCTACTCTTGGCAAAGACCCGACGTGCATCCACCACCAGGAACAACTGCCCCCGCCGGAGCTGTCTCTCCACAAACAAGGTACCGTGTCCGCCTGGCTGCCCTTTCTGCCGGATCGAGTGAGGTTTCTTAATCCTCGCCTTTCCATTGGGTCACCTCCAAGCTTTCTTTAATGTGTGGTTCTGAACTGGTTCCAAACTTTCCAATAACAATTTGCTATACGGGCTCGAACGCATTTCCACAAAGAGACTTTTTGGGACAAATCGCCTTGCCTCTCTCCGAGTGGGCCTGGCCTCTGAACTTTATGATCTATTGTGGTTCTTGTCTTCTTGCCTTGCATTTTTTTCCCGTAAAGTATTGAACTGTGTTGACTCCGTAACCTGCCTATTTTTCTCTCCCATCCTAACTAATATTAGAGTGCCATCTAGGTTGAGGTATACACTTCTGTCTGAAAATAAGTGATACCGGTAGAACCTAGACTTGTCGAAATATTGTTAGGGGGATTGATCGTTTCTTCTTCGTAGAGTAATTGTGATTGAAGTGTTTGCCGTGATAGTGCCATCGTGTTTTCCATAGATGTTCCGTTATAAATAAATACCTTAATATCTTTACACTGAGCCTCGTTGCGTGTTTGCTTGTCTTACTTTGAAGAATTGCCCTATATTGTATACTCCAAATACTGCTTAACTCTTCTTGAGGGAAGTCTGACTGCTCAGCCACAGCTACCAAGTGAATCTGTGTGGTACAGACTGCTACCAAGTGGGTTTACTGCCAAACACCTGTAGTCCTAAATCTTTTGCAGTGGTCCCAGAGGGAACTGCACAGGTTTCCGCCTAACAGGGGAACAGGAGGGAGACACGGGGCATGAGTGGGGGGTGGGGGAACAGGAGGAAGACACGGGGCATGAGCAGGGGTGGGGGGAAAAGGAGAGAGACACGGGGCATGAGCTGGGGGTGGGGGGAACAGGAGGGAGACACGGGGAATGAGCAGGGGGTAGGGGAAACAGCAGGGAGACACAGGGCATGAGCGGGGGGTGGGGGGAACAGGAGGAAGACACGCAGCTTGAGCGGGGGGTGGGGGGAACAGGAAGAAGATATGGCACATGAGCAGGGGTGGAGGGAACAGGAGAAAGACACGGGGCATGAGCGGGGGTGGTGGGAACAGGAGAGAGACACAGGGCATGAGCGGGGGATGGGGGAACAGGAGAGAGACACGGGGCATGAGCGGGGGTGGGGGGTACAGGAGAAAGACACGGGGCATGAGCGGGGGTGGTGGGAACAGGAGAGAGACACGGGGCATGAGCGGGGGATGGGGGAACAGGAGAGAGACACGGGGCATGACCGGGGAGTGGGGGAAACAGGAGGGAGACACAGGGCATGAGCGGGGGGTGGGGGAACAGGAGAAAGACACGGGGCATGAGCGGGGGTGGTGGGAACAGGAGAGAGACACGGGGCATGAGCGGGGGATGGGGGAACAGGAGAGAGACACGGGGCATGAGCGGGGGTGGGGGGTACAGGAGGGAGACACAGGGGATGAGCGGGGGTAGGGGGAATAGGAGGGAGACACAGGGCATGACAGGGGAGTGGGGGAAACAGGAGGGAGACATGGGGCATGAGCGGGGGGTGGGGGGAACAGGAGAAAGGCATGGGGCATGAGCGGGGAGTGGGGAAAACAGGAGGGAGACATGGGCATGATCGGGGGTGGGGGGAACAGGAGAAAGGCATGGGGCATGAGCGGGGGTGGTGGGAACAGGAGAGAGACACGGGGCATGAGCGGGGGGTAGGGGGAACAGGGGGGAGACACAGGGCATGAGTGTAGGGTGGGGGGAACAGGAGAGAGACACGGGGCATGACCGGGGAGTGGGGGAAACAGGAGGGAGACACGGGGCATGAGCGGGGGGTGGGGGGGCACAGGAGAGAGACCGGGCATGAGCGGGTGGTGGGGGGTATAGGAGGGAGACACGGGGCATGAGCGGGGGGTGGGGGGAACAGGAGGGAGACACGGGGCATAAGCGGGGGTGGGGGAAACAGCAGGGAGACACAGGGCATGAGCGGGGGGTGGGGGAACAGGAGAGAGACGCGGGGGTGGGGGGGTACTACAGGAGGGAGACACAGGGCATGAGCGGGGGGTAGGGGGAACAGGAGGGAGACACAGGGCATGAGTGCAGGGTGGGGGGAACAGGAGAGAGACATGGGGCATGAGCGGGGGTGGGGGAAACAGGAGGAAGACATAGGGCATGACCGGGGAGTGGGGGAAACAGGAGGGAGACACGGGGCATGAGCGGGGGGTGGGGGGAACAGGAGAAAGGCATGGGGCATGAGCAGGGGTGGTGGGAACAGGAGAGAGACACGGGGCATGAGCGGGGGGTAGGGGGAACAGGAGGGAGACACGGGGCATGAGCGGGGGCGGGGGGAACAGGAGGAAGACATAGGGCATGACCGGGGAGTGGGGGAAACAGGAGGGAGACACGGGGCATGAGCAGGGGGTGGGGGGAACAGGAGAAAGGCATGGGGCATGAGCGGGGGTGGGGGAAACAGGAGGGAGACACGGGGCATGAGCAGGGGGTGGGGGGAACAGGAGAAAGGCATGGGGCATGAGCGGGGGTGGTGGGAACAGGAGAGAGACACGGGGCATTAGCGGGGGGTGGGGTGAACAGGAGAGAGACAGGGGGCATGAGTGTGGGGATGGGGGAACAGGAGAGAGATACTGGGCATGAGCGGGGGGGGTGGGGGGAACAGGAGGAAGACGCGGGGCATGAGGAGAACAGGAGGGAGACACGGGGCATGCTCAGGGGGTGGGGGAACAGGAGGGAGACACGGGGCATGAGCGGGGGGTGGGGGGAACAGGAGAGAGACACAGGGCATGAGCGGGGTGTGGGGGGAACAGGAGGGAGACACGGGGCATTAGTGGGGGGTGGGGGGAACAGGAGGAAGACATTGGGCATGAGCGGGGGTCAGGGGAACAGGAGAGAGACACGGGACATGAGCAGGGGGTGGGAGGAACAGGAGAGAGACACAGGGCATGGTTGGGTGGGGGGAACAGGAGGAAGACACAGGGCATGAGCGGGGGGTGGGTGGAACAGGAGCGAGACACGGGGCATGAGCAGGGGGTGGGGGGAACAGGAGGGAGACACGGGGCATGAGCGGGGCGTGGGGGTAACAGGAGAGAGACACGGGGCATGAGCGGGGGGTGGGGGACCAGGAGAGAGACACGTGGCATGAGCGGGGGTGGGGGGAACAGGAGAGATACACTCGGCATGAGCGGAGGTGGGGGGAACAGGAGAGATACACTGGGCATGAGCGGGGGTAGGTGGAACAGGAGGGAGACATGGGGCATGAGCGGGATTGGGGGGATTAGGAGAGAAACACGGGGCATGAGCGGGGTGTTGGGGGACCAGGAGAAAGACACAGGGCATGAGCGGGGGGTAGGTGGAACAGGAGAGAGACATGGGGCATGAGCGGGGGGTGAGAGAAACAGGAGGGAGACACGGGCATGAGTGGGGGTTGGGGGAACAGGAGAGAGACACGGGGCATGAGCGGGGGTGGGGGGAACAAGAGAGAGACACAGGGAATGAGCAGGGGGTGGGGGGAACAGGATAGATACACTGGGCATGAGCGGGAGGTGGGAGGGAACAGGAGAGAGACACGGGGCATGAGCAGGGGGCCTGGGGGAACAGGAGAGATACACGGGGCATGAGCGGGGGTGGTGGGAACAGTAGAGAGACACGGGGCATGAGCGGGGTGGCGGGGGGAACAGGAGAGAGACACAGGGCATGAGCGGGGGGTGGGGGAAACAGCAGGGAGACACAGGGCATGAGCAGGGGGTGGGGGAACAGTAGAGAAACACGGGGCATGAGCGGGGGGTGAGGGAACAGGAGAGAGACACGGGGCATAAGCGGGGGTGGGGGGTACAGGAGAGAGACACGGGGCATGAGCCGGGGGTGGGGGGAACAGGAGAGAGACACGGGGCATGAGTGGGGGGTACAGGAGGGAGACACGGGGCATGAGCAGGGGGTGGGGGAACAGTAGAGAAACACGGGGCATGAGCGGGGGGTGAGGGAACAGGAGAGAGACACGGGGCATAAGCGGGGGTGGGGGGTACAGGAGAGAGACACGGGGCATGAGCCGGGGGTGGGGGGAACAGGAGAGAGACACGGGGCATGAGTGGGGGGTACAGGAGGGAGACACGGGGCATGAGCAGGGGGGTGGGGGGAACAGGAGAGAGACACGGAGTATGAGCGGGGGGTGGGGGGGACAGGAGGAAGGCACAGGCATGAGCGGGGGGTTGGAGGGACCAGGAGGGAGACACGGGGTATGAGCTGGGGGTGGCGGGAACAGGAGGGAGACATGGGGCAGGAGCAGGGGGGTGGCGGGAACCGGAGAGAGACACGGGGCATGAGTGGGGGGTGGGGGCTACAGGAGAGAGACATGGGGCATGAGCGGGGGGTGGGGGGAATAGTAGAGAGACATGGGGCATGGGCGGGGGGGAACAGGAGAGAGACACGGGGCATAAGCGGAGGGTGGGGGAAACAGCAGGGAGACACAGGGCATGAGCGGGTGGGGGGAACAGGAGGAAGACAGAGGGCATGAGAGGGGGGAGGGGGAACAGGAGGGAGACACGGGGCATGAGCGGGGGTGGGGGGTACAGGAGGGAGACAAAGGGCATGAGTCGGGTTGGGGAGAACTGGAGGAAGACATGGGGCATGAACGGGGGTGGGGGAACAGGAGGAAGACACGGGGCATGAGTGGGGGTTGGGGGGAACAGGAGAGAGAAACGGGGCAGGAGCGGAGGTGGTGGGAACAGTAGAGAGACACGGGGCATGAGCGGGGTGGCGGGGGGAACAGGAGAGAGACACAGGGCATGAGCGGGGGGTGGGGGAAACAGCAGGGAGACACAGGGCATGAGCAGGGGGTGGGGGGAACAGGAGAGAAACACGGGGCATGAGCGGGGGGTGGGGAAACAGGAGAGAGACACGGGGCATGAGCGGGGGGTGGGGGTACAGGAGGGAGACACGGGGCATGAGTGGGGGGTGGGGGAACAGGAGAGAGACACGGGGAATGAGCAGGGGGTTGGGGGAACAGGAGAGATACAATGGGCATGAGCAGGGGGCAGGGGGAACAGGAGGGAGACACGGTCATGAGCGGGGTGAGGGGAACAGGAGAGAAACACGGGGCATGAGCGGGGGGTGGGGGTGAACAGGAGAGATACACGGGGGTGGAGGGAACAGTAGAGAGACACGGGGCATGAGCGGGGGGTGGTGGGAACAGGAGAGAGACACGGGGCATGAGCGGGGGGTAGGGGAAACAGCAGGGAGACACAGGGCATCGGCGGGGGTGGGGGAAACAGGAGGGAGACACGGGGCATGAACGGGGGTGGGGGAACAGGAGAGAGACACGGGGCATGAGCGGGGGTTGGGGGGAACAGGAGAGAGACACAGGGCATGAGTGGGAGGTGGGGGGAACAGGAGAGAGACACAGGGCATTAGCGGGGGTGGGGGGAACAGGAGGGATACACGGGGCATGAGCGGGGGGTGGGGGGAACAGGAGGAAGACACGCAGCTTGAGCGGGGGGTGGGGGGGTGTTAGGGAGAATTCTCTGTTTAGGCTGAATTTCCTAACCTAGTGAGTCCCCCAGCAGCTTTGCTGGATTTCTGGAGTTTGTTTTTTTCCATCCTGCCAAGAGTGGGACTCTTTTCCTCCCACTCTTGGACATGAATGTGTGTAATTCCTTTGAATATCAATGTGTTCTATGGGCTATGGGGTCTTTTACTCCATAGGGTCTCATATCTTTTTCTATGTGTGTTACACCGCACCCTATGTGCCGTAACACTGGGGCATCCTAGCTGACCTCCACCATAGACTCCATACCCGGGGACTGACTACTGTCTCCCGGGCATGTAAAGTCACCATTGGCTTTACTAGACCTAAATTTACTAACAGAACTAGTACAAACCATCTTATTGTGGACATGCTAGTAGGGGTAATTCAATTACTCCTAGATCTGTTACTCGAGGGGGCACTGTCCCGTCCACCCTCGTCGAGTTTTGGCTGGTGGCAGTGGAAAGTACTTGTTATGCTCGACCCCGAACATAACCCTATGGGATTCGTCCCATTGTTGGAGATTGATACTTTTCCTCGTTAATCTCTAATGTACCACCGGTCTACTTATCTTAAATAAGTTTATCGGATGGTATTTTCTGCCAGAACTCGGTTTTGAAAATGGCGTCTGTGTTCGTCTCTGTGACTCCTAAACCAAAGGTTGAGCCCTTTGTTCCACTTTTGGCGGGCCTCTGAACAGAGACCCTCCAAAGTGGTGCCATTCTGTCTGGGTTACCACAGGGGTGTGGGAGGGGGTTTAGGCACCCTGGACCGAGTTGCCTTGCCAACTCCGGTCGCACTCTGGTGTGATTGGCCCAAGTGGTGAGTCTCCCCGCTCACCACTTAGCGTGTGTTGATTGACTGCTAGGCTGAATGAATGGGGGTTTTCTGCATAAAAGAAGGGCTTTTGGGACTGGATCTTCAGAAGTCGCCACAGGACCTAAGAATCCGACGAGGGTAACGCTGAGCCGACCTGCACAACGACACTCCCGGTGGAGCCCTGCGGAACCGACTCACCACTTCCCGACGACAGAGGAGATCTCCCTGCCGGAGAGTCTCTTCCCCTGACTGGTGGGAACAACCAGTCCCCTTTTCCTTTTTCTTCGCCTCAGGACGCAGTGGTCGAATTGCCCGTGCAGAGCACCTCGGCAACCGGATAGCCACTACACCTGTGCCGCGACCAAAAGATGGTGCCTTGTGACGGAGCACCCCGCGGCTAGTCTCTTCCCTGGTGGTGCACCAGACTTCACTTTTCTTCGACGACGAGATCATTTCTACTATTGGCAAAGACCCGACGTGCATCCACCACCAGGAACAACTGCCCCCGCTGGAGCTGTCTCTCCACAAACAAGGTACCGTGTCCGCCTGGCTGCCCTTTCTGCCGGATCGAGTGAGGTATCTTAATCCTCGCCTTTCCATTGGGTCACCTCCAAGCTTTCTTTAACGTGTGGTTCTGAACTGGTTCCAAACTGTCCAATAACAATTTGCTATACGGGCTCGAACGCATTTCCACAAAGAGACTTTTTGAGACAGATCGCCTTGCCTCTCTCTGAGTGGGCCTGGCCTCTGAACTTTATGATCTATTGTGGTTCTTGTCTTCTTGCCTTGCATTTTTTTCCCGTAAAGTATTGAACTGTGTTGACTCCGTAACCTGCCTATTTTTCTCTCCCATCCTAACTAATATTAGAGTGCCATCTAGGTTGAGGTATACACTTCTGTCTGAAAATAAGTGATACCGGTAGAACCTAGACTTGTCGAAATATTGTTAGGGGGATTGATCGTTTCTTCTTCGTAGAGTAATTGTGATTGAAGTGTTTGCCGTGATAGTGCCATAGTGTTTTCCATAGATGTTCCGTTATAAATAAATACCTTAATATCTTTACACTGAGTCTCGTTGCGTGTTTGCTTGTCTTACTGTGAAGAATTGCCCTATATTGTATACTCCAAATACTGCTTAACTCTTCTTGAGGGAAGTCTGACTGCTCAGCCACAGCTACCAAGTGAATCTGTGTGGTACAGACTGCTACCAAGTGGGTTTACTGCCAAACACCTGTAGTCCTAAATCTTTTGCAGTGGTCCCAGAGGGAACTGCACAGGTTTCCGCCTAACAGGGGGAACAGGAGGGAGACACGGGGCATGAGTGGGGGGTGGGGGAACAGGAGAGAGACACGGGGCATTAGCGGGGGGTGGGGGTGAACAGGAGAGAGACAGGGGGCATGAGTGTGGGGATGGGGGAACAGGAGAGAGATACTGGGCATGAGCGGGGAGGGGTGGGGGGAACAGGAGGAAGACACGGGGCATGGGGAGAACAGGAGGGAGACACGGGGCATGAGCAGGGGGTGGGGGAACAGGAGGGAGACACGGGGCATGAGCTGGGGGTGGGGGGAACAGGAGAGAGACACAGGGCATGAGCTAGGTGTGGGGGGAACAGGAGGGAGACACGGGGCATTAGTGGGGGGTGGGGGGAACAGGAGGAAGACATGGGGCATGAGCGGGGGTCAGGGGAACAGGAGAGAGACACGGGACATGAGCAGGGGGTGGGAGGAACAGGAGAGAGATACAGGGCATGGTTGGGTGGGGGGAACAGGAGGAAGACACAGGGCATGAGCGGGGGGTGGGTGGAACAGGAGCGAGACACGGGGCATGAGCAGGGGGTGGGGGGAACAGGAGGGAGACACGGGGCATGAGCGGGGCGTGGGGGTAACAGGAGAGAGACACGGGGCATGAGCGGGGGTTGGGGAACAGGAGAGAGACACGGGGCATGAGCGGGGGTGGGGGGAACAGGAGAGATACACTGGGCATGAGCGGAGGTGGGGGGAACAGGAGAGATACACTGGGCAGGAGCGGGGGTAGGTGGAACAGGAGGGAGACATGGGGCATGAGCGGGATTGGGGGGATTAGGAGAGAAACACGGGGCATGAGCGGGGGGTGGGGGGACCAGGAGAAAGACACAGGGCATGAGCGGGGGGTAGGTGGAACAGGAGAGAGACATGGGGCATGAGCGGGGGGAGAGAGAAACAGGAGGGAGACACGGGCATGAGTGGGGGGTGGGGGGAACAGGAGAGAGACACGGGGCATGATCGGGGGTGGGGGGAACAAGAGAGAGACACAGGGAATGAGCAGGGGGTGGGGGGAACAGGATAGATACACTGGGCATGAGCGGGAGGTGGGAGGGAACAGGAGAGAGACACGGGGCATGAGCAGGGGGCCTGGGGGAAAAGGAGAGATACACGGGGCATGAGCGGGGGTGGTGGGAACAGTAGAGAGACACGGGCATGAGCGGGGTGTGGGGGGAACAGGAGAGAGACACGGGGCAAGAGCGGGGGGTGGGGGAAACAGCAGGGAGACACAGGGCATGAGCGGGGAGTGGGGGGAACAGGAGAGAGACACAGGGCATGAGCAGGGGGTGGGGGGAACAGGAGAGAGACACGGGGCATGATCGGGGGTGGGGGGAACAAGAGAGAGACACAGGGAATGAGCAGGGGGTGGGGGGAACAGGATAGATACACTGGGCATGAGCGGGAGGTGGGAGGGAACAGGAGAGAGACACGGGGCATGAGCAGGGGGCCTGGGGGAACAGGAGAGATACACGGGGCATGAGCGGGGGTGGTGGGAACAGTAGAGAGACAGGGGCATGAGCGGGGTGTGGGGGGAACAGGAGAGAGACACGGGGCAAGAGCGGGGGGTGGGGGAAACAGCAGGGAGACACAGGGCATGAGCGGGGAGTGGGGGGAACAGGAGAGAGACACAGGGCATGAGCAGGGAGTGGGGGGAACAGGAGAAATACACGAGGCATGAGCGGGGCGGCGGGGGGAACAGGAGAGAGACACAGGGCATGAGCGGGGGTTGGGGGAAACAGCAGGGAGACACAGGGCATGAGCAGGGGGTGGGGGAACAGTAGAGAAACACGGGGCATGAGCGGGGGGTGAGGGAACAGGAGAGAGACACGGGGCATAAGCGGGGGTGGGGGGTACAGGAGAGAGACACGGGGCATGAGCCGGGGGTGGGGGGAACAGGAGAGAGACACGGGGCATGAGTGGGGGGTGGGGGGTACAGGAGGGAGACACGGGGCATGAGCAGGGGGGTGGGGGGAACAGGAGAGAGACACGGAGTATGAGCAGGGGGTGGGGGGACAGGAGGAAGGCACAGGGCATGAGCGGGGGGTGGGAGAGACCAGGAGGGAGACACGGGGTATGAGCTGGGGGTGGCGGGAACAGGAGGGAGACATGGGGCAGGAGCGGGGGGGTGGGGGGAACTGGAGAGAGACACGGGGCATGAGTGGGGGGTGGGGGCTACAGGAGAGAGACATGGGGCATGAGCGGGGGGTGGGGGGAATAGTAGAGAGACATGGGGCATGGGCGGGGGGAACAGGAGAGAGACACGGGGCATAAGCGGGGGGTGGGGGAAACAGCAGGGAGACACAGGGCATGAGCGGGTGGGGGGAACAGGAGGAAGACACAGGGCATGAGAGGGGGGAGGGGGAACAGGAGGGAGACACGGGGCATGAGCGGGGGTGGGGGGTACAGGAGGGAGACAAAGGGCATGAGTCGGGTTGGGGAGAACAGGAGGAAGACATGGGGCATGAGCGGGGGGTGAGGGGAACAGGAGAGAGACACAGGGCATGGTTGGGGGTGGGGGGAACAGGAGGAAGACACGGGGCATGAGTGGGGGTTGGGGGGAACAGGAGAGAGACACGGGGCAGGAGCAGGGGGTGGGGGAAACAGCAGGGAGACACAGGGCATGAGCGGTGAGTGGGGGGAACAGGAGAGAGACACGGGGCATGAGCAGGGGGTGGGGGGAAAAGGAGAAATACACGAGGCATGAGCGGAGGTGGTGGGAACAGTAGAGAGACACGGGGCATGAGCGGGGTGGCGGGGGGGAACAGGAGAGAGACACAGGGCATGAGCGGGGGTGGGGGAAACAGCAGGGAGACACAGGGCATGAGCAGGGGGTGGGGGGAACAGGAGAGAAACACGGGGCATGAGCGGGGGGTGGGGAAACAGGAGAGAGACACGGGGCATGAGCGGGGGGTGGGGGTACAGGAGGGAGACACGGGGCATGAGTGGGGGGTGGGGGAACAGGAGAGAGACACGGGGAATGAGCAGGGGGTTGGGGGAACAGGACAGATACAATGGGCATGAGCAGGGGGCAGGGGGAACAGGAGGGAGACACGGTCATGAGCGGGGTGAGGGGAACAGGAGAGAGACACGGGGCATGAGCGGGGGGTGGGGGTGAACAAGAGAGATACACGGGGGTGGAGGGAACAGTAGAGAGACACGGGGCATGAGCGGGGGGTGGTGGGAACAGGAGAGAGACACGGGGCATGAGCGGGGGGTAGGGGAAACAGCAGGGAGACACAGGGCATCGGCGGGGGTGGGGGAAACAGGAAGGAGACACGGGGCATGAACGGGGGTGGGGGAACAGGAGAGAGACACGGGGCATGAGCGGGGGTTGGGGGGAACAGGAGAGAGACACAGGGCATGAGTGGGAGGTGGGGGGAACAGGAGAGAGACACGCAGCTTGAGCGGGGGGTGGGGGGGTGTTAGGGAGAATTCTCTGTTTAGGCTGAATTTCCTAACCTAGTGAGTCCCCCAGCAGCTTTGCTGGATTTCTGGAGTTTGTTTTTTTCCATCCTGCCAAGAGTGGGACTCTTTTCCTCCCACTCTTGGACATGAATGTGTGTAATTCCTTTGAATATCAATGTGTTCTATGGGCTATGGGGTCTTTTACTCCATAGGGTCTCATATGTTTTTCTATGTGTGTTACACCGCACCCTACGTGCCGTAACACTGGGGCGTCCTAGCGGACCTCCACCATAGACTCCATACCCGGGGACTGACTACTGTCTCCCGGGCATGTAAAGTCACCATTGGCTTTACTAGACCTAAATTTACTAACAGAACTAGTACAAACCATCTTATTGTGGACATGCTAGTAGGGGTAATTCGATTACTCCTAGATCTGTTACTCGAGGGGGCACTGTCCCGTCCACCCTCGTCGAGTTTTGGCTGGTGGCAGTGGAAAGTACTTGTTATGCTCGACCCCGAACATAACCCTATGGGATTCGTCCCATTGTTGGAGATTGATACTTTTCCTCGTTAATCTCTAACGTACCACCGGTCTACTTATCTTAAATAAGTTTATCGGATGGTATTTTCTGCCAGAACTCGGTTTTGAAAATGGCGTCTGTGTTCGTCTCTGTGACTCCTAAACCAAAGGTTGAGCCCTTTGTTCCACTTTTGGCGGGCCTCTGGACAGAGACCCTCCAAAGTGGTGCCATTCTGTCTGGGTTATCACAGGGGTGTGGGAGGGGGTTTAGGCACCCTGGACCGAGTTGCCTTGCCAACTCCGGTCGCACTCAGGTGTGATTGGCCCAAGTGGTGAGTCTCCCCGCTCACCACTTAGCGTGTGTTGATTGACTGCTAGGCTGAATGAATGGGGGTTTTCTGCATAAAAGAAGGGCTTTTGGGACTGGATCTTCAGAAGTCGCCACAGGACCTAAGAATCCGACGAGGGTAACGCTGAGCCGACCTGCACAACGATACTCCCGGTGGAGCCCTGCGGAACCGACTCACCACTTCCCGACGACAGAGGAGATCTCCCTGCCGGAGAGTCTCTTCCCCTGACTGGTGGGAACAACCAGTCCCCTTTTCCTTTTTCTTCGCCTCAGGACGCAGTGGTCGAATTGCCCGTGCAGAGCACCTCGGCAACCGGATAGCCAGTACACCTGTGCCGTGACCAAAAGGTGGTGCCTTGTGACGGAGCACTCCGCGGCTGGTCTCTTCCCTGGTGGTGCACCAGACTTCACTTTTCTTCGACGACGAGATCATCTCTACTATTGGCAAAGACCCGTCGTGCATCCACCACCAGGAACAACTGCCCCCGCCGGAGCTGTCTCTCCACAAACAAGGTACCGTGTCCGCCTGGCTGCCCTTTCTGCCGGATCGAGTGAGGTGTCTTAATCCTCGCCTTTCCATTGGGTCACCTCCAAGCTTTCTTTAACGTGTGGTTCTGAACTGGTTCCAAACTGTCCAATAACAATTTGCTATACGGGCTCAAACGCATTTCCACAAAGAGACTTTTTGGGACAAATCGCCTTGCCTCTCTCCGAGTGGGCCTGGCCTCTGAACTTTATGATCTATTGTGGTTCTTGTCTTCTTGCCTTGCATTTTTTTCCCGTAAAGTATTGAACTGTGTTGACTCCGTAACCTGCCTATTTTTCTCTCCCATCCTAACTAATATTAGAGTGCCATCTAGGTTGAGGTATACACTTCTGTCTGAAAATAAGTGATACCGGTAGAACCTAGACTTGTCGAAATATTGTTAGGGGGATTGATCGTTTCTTCTTCGTAGAGTAATTGTGATTGAAGTGTTTGCCGTGATAGTGCCATAGTGTTTTCCATAGATGTTCCGTTATAAATAAATACCTTAATATCTTTACACTGAGCCTCGTTGCGTGTTTGCTTGTCTTACTGTGAAGAATTGCCCTATATTGTATACTCCAAATACTGCTTAACTCTTCTTGAGGGAAGTCTGACTGCTCAGCCACAGCTACCAAGTGAATCTGTGTGGTACAGACTGCTACCAAGTGGGTTTACTGCCAAACACCTGTAGTCCTAAATCTTTTGCAGTGGTCCCAGAGGGAACTGCACAGGTTTCCGCCTAACAGGGGGAACAGGAGGGAGACACGGGGCATGAGTGGGGGGTGGGGGAACAGGAGGAAGACACGGGGCATGAGCGGGGGTGGGGGGAAAAGGAGAGAGACACAGGGCATGAGCTGGGGGTGAGGGGAACAGGAGGGAGACACGGGGAATGAGCGGGGGGTGGGGGAACAGGAGAGAGACACGGGGCATGAGCGGGGGTGGGCGGAACAGGAGGGAGATACAGGGCATGAGCGGGGGGTGGGGGGAACAGGAAGAAGATACGGCACATGAGCGGGGGTGGAGGGAACAGGAGGGAGATACAGGGCATGAGCGGGGGATGGGGGGAACAGGAGGAAGACATGGGGCATGACCAGGGGGTGGGGGGAACAGGAGGGAGACACGGGACATGAGCAGGGGGTGGGGGGAACAGGAGAGAGACACAGGGCATGATCGAGGGTGAGGGGAACAGGATAGAGACACGGGGCATGAGCGGGAGGTGGGGGGACCAGGATAGAGACACGGGGCATGAGCGGGGGTTGGGGGGAACAGGAGGAAGACACGGGGCATGAGAGGAGGGTGGGGGGAACATTAGAGAAACACAGGGCATGAGCGGGGGGTGGGGGGAACAGGAGAGAGACATGGGGAATGAGCAGGGGGTGGGGGGGAACAGGAGAGATACACTGTGGATGAGCGGGGGGTGGGGGAAACAGGAGAGAGACACGGGGCATGAGCGGGGGCGGGGGGAACAGGAAAGATACACGGGGCATGAGCGGGGGGTGGAGGGAACAATAGAGAGACAAAGGGCATGAGCGGTGGGTGGGGGGAACAGGAGAGAGACACGGGGAATGAGCGGAGGGTGGGGGAAACAGCAGGGAGACACAGGGCATGAGCGGGGGGTGGGGGGAACAGGAGAGAAACACGGGGCATGAGCGGGGGGTGGGGGAACAGGAGAGAGACACGGGGCATGAGCAGAGGGTGGGGGAAACAGCAGGGAGACACAGAGCATGAGCGGGGGGTGGGGGCGACAGGAGAGAAACACGGGGCATGAGCGGGGGGGTGGGGGAACAGGAGAGAGACACGGGGCATGAGCGGAGGGTGGGGGTACAGGAGGGAGACACGGGGCATGAGTGCGGGTTGGGGGGAACAGGAAAAAGACATGGGGCATGAGCGGGGGATGGGGGAACAGGAGGAAGACTAGGGCATGACCGGGGAATGGGGGAAACAGGAGGGAGACAGGGGGCATGAGCGGGGGGTGGGGGGAAAAGGAGAGAGACACAGGGCATGAGCTGGGGGTGAGGGGAACAGGAGGGAGACACGGGGAATGAGCGGGGGGTGGGGGAACAGGAGAGAGACACGGGGCATGAGCGGGGGTGGAGGGAACAGGAGGGAGATACAGGGCATGAGCGGGGGATGGGGGGAACAGGAGGAAGACATGGGGCATGACCAGGGGGTGGGGGGAACAGGAGGGAGACACGGGACATGAGCAGGGGGTGGGGGGAACAGGAGAGAGACACAGGGCATGATCGAGGGTGAGGGGAACAGGATAGAGACACGGGGCATGAGCGGGAGGTGGGGGGACCAGGATAGAGACACGGGGCATGAGCGGGGGTTGGGGGGAACAGGAGGAAGACACGGGGCATGAGAGGAGGGTGGGGGGAACATTAGAGAAACACAGGGCATGAGCGGGGGGTGGGGGGAACAGGAGAGAGACATGGGGAATGACCAGGGGGTGGGGGGGAACAGGAGAGATACACTGTGGATGAGCGGGGGGTGGGGGAAACAGGAGAGAGACACGGGGCATGAGCGGGGGCGGGGGGAACAGGAAAGATACACGGGGCATGAGCGGGGGGTGGAGGGAACAATAGAGAGACAAAGGGCATGAGCGGTGGGTGGGGGGAACAGGAGAGAGACACGGGGAATGAGCGGAGGGTGGGGGAAACAGCAGGGAGACACAGGGCATGAGCGGGGGGTGGGGGGAACAGGAGAGAAACACGGGGCATGAGCGGGGGGTGGGGGAACAGGAGAGAGACACGGGACATGAGCAGAGGGTGGGGGAAACAGCAGGGAGACACAGAGCATGAGCGGGGGGTGGGGGCGACAGGAGAGAAACACGGGGCATGAGCGGGGGGTGGGGGAACAGGAGAGAGACACGGGGCATGAGCGGAGGGTGGGGGTACAGGAGGGAGACACGGGGCATGAGTGCGGGTTGGGGGAACAGGAAAAAGACATGGGGCATGAGCGGGGGATGGGGGAACAGGAGGAAGACTAGGGCATGACCGGGGAATGGGGGAAACAGGAGGGAGACAGGGGGCATGAGCGGGGGGTGGGGGTAACAGGAGAAAGACACGGGGCATGAGAGGGGGTGGGGGGAACAGGAGAGAGAGGCGGGGCATGAGCCGGGGGTGGGGGTGAACAGGAGAGAGACACAGGGCATGAGTGGGGGGTACAGGAGGGAGACACGGGGCATGAGCGGGGGGTGGGGGAACAGGAGAGAGACACGGGGCATGAGCGGGGGGTTCGGGGAACAGGAGAGAGACACGGGGCATGAGCGCGGGATGGGGGAACAGAAGAGAGACACTGGGCATGAGCGGGGGGTGGGAGGAACAGGAGAGAGACACGGGGCATGAGCAGGGGTGGGGAGGAACAGGAGAGATACACTGGGCATGAGCGGGGGGTAGGAGGTACAGGAGGGAGACACGGGGCATGAGCGGGGGATGGGGGGAATAGGAGAGATACACGGGGCATGAGCGGGGGGTGGGAGGAACAGGAGAGAAACAAAGGGCATGAGTGCGGGGTGGGGGAAACAGGAGAGAGACACGGGGCATGAGCGGGGGGTGGGGGGAACAGGAGTAAGACATAGGGCATGACCGAGGGCTGGGGGAAACAGGAGGGAGACACAGGGCATGAGCGGGAGGTCGGGGGAACAGGAGAAAGCCATGGGGCATGAGCGGGGGGTGGGGGAACAGGAGAGAGACACGGGGCATGAGCGGGGGTGGGGGTGAACAGGAGAGAGACACGGGGCATGAGTGGGGGGTGGGGGGTACAGGAGGGAAACACGGGACATGAGCGGGGGGTGGGGGAACAGGAGAGAGACTCGGGGCATGAGCGGGGGGTGGGGGAACAGGAGAGAGACACGGGGCATGAGCGGGGGTGGAGGGGAACAGGAGAGATGCACTGGGCATGAGCGGGGGGTAGGGGGAACAGGAGGGAGACACGGGGCATGAGCGGGGGGTGGGGAGAACAGGAGAGAGATACGGGGCATGAGCGGGGGGTGGGGGGAACAGGAGGGAGACACAGGACATGAGTGCGGGGTGGGGTGGAACAGGAGAGAGACACGGGGCATGAGCAGGGGGTGGGGGGAACAGGAGGAAGACATAGGGCATCTCCGGGGAGTGGGGGAAACAGGAGGGAGACACAGGGCATGAGCGGGGGTGGGGCGAACAGGAGAAAGACACGGGGCATGAGCGGGGGTTGGGGGGAACAGGAGAGAGAAACAGGGCATGACCGGGGGTGGGGTGAACAGGAGAGAGACACGGGGCATGAGTGGGGGCGGGGGGTACAGGAGGGAGACACGGGGCATGAGCTGGGGGTGGGGGGAACAGGAGAGAGACACAGGGCATGAGCGGGGGTGGGGGGAACAGGAGGAAGACACAGTGCATGAGCGGGGGGAACAGGAGGGAGACACGGGGCATGAGTGGGGTTGGGGGAACAGGAGGAAGACATGGGGTATGAGCAGGGGTTGGGGGAAGAGGAGAGAGACACGGGGTGTGAGCGGGGGGTCGGGGGAACAGGAGAGAGACACGGGGCATGTTTGGGGGTGGGGGGCCTAGAGGAAGACACAGGGCATGAGTGGGGGGTGGGGGAACAGGAGAGAGACACGGGCATGAGCGGGGGGTAGGGGGAACAGGAGGGAGACACGGGGCATGAGCGGGGGGTGGGGGGAACAGAAGAGAGACACGGGGCATGAGCGGGGGTGGGGGGAACAGGAGAAGGAGAGATACACTGGGCATGAGCGGGGGTAGGGGGAACAGGAGGGAGACACGGGGCATGAGCGGGGGGTGGGCAGAACAAGAGAGAGACACGGGGCATGAGCGGGGATGGGGGGGAACAGGAGAGAGACATGGGGCATGAGCGGGGGTGGGGGGAACAGGAGAAGGAGAGATACACTGGGCATGAGCGGGGGTAGGGGGAACAGGAGGGAGACACGGGGCATGAGCGGGGGGTGGGGAGAACAGGAGAGAGACACAGGGCATGAGCGGGGATGGGGGGAACAGGAGAGAGACACGGGGCATGAGTGGGGAGTGGAGGGAACAGGAGAGAAACATGGGGCATGAGCGGGGGGTGGGGAGAACAGGAGAGAGACACAGGGCATGAGCGGGGCGTGGGGGTACAGGAGAGAGACACGGGGCATGAGCGGGGGGTCAGGGAACAGGAGAGAGTCACGGGGCATGGTTGGGGGTGGGGGGAAACAGGAGGAAGACACGGGGCATGAGTGGGGGGTGGGTGAACAGGAGAGAGACACGGGGCATGACCGGGGTGTGGGGGAACAGGAGGGAGACACGGGACATGAGCGGGGGGTGGGGGGAACAGGAGAGAGACATGGGGCATGAGCGGGGGGTGGGGGGAACAGGAGAGAGACACGGGGCATGAGCGGGGGTGGGGGGAACAGGAGAGATACACTGGGCATGAGAGGGGGTAGGGGGAACAGGAGGGAGACACGGGGCATGAGCAGGGGGTGGGGAGAACAGAGGAGAGACACGGGGCATGAGCCGGGGCTGGGGGGGAACAGGAGAGAGACACGGGGCATGAGTGGAGGGTGGGGGAAACAGGAGAGAAACACAGGGCATGAGCGGGGGTGGGGGAATAGGAGAGAGACACAGGGCATGAGCGGGGGGTGGGGGGAACAGGAGAGAGACACGGGCCATGAGCGGGGGGTGGGAGAAACAGGTGGAAGACACAGGGCATGAGCGGGGGGTGTGGGGAACATTAGAGAGACACGGGGCATGAGCGGGGGTGGGGGGAACAGGAGGGAGACACGCGGCATGAGCGGGGGGTGGGGGGAACAGGAGAGAGACACGGGGCATGATCGGGGGGTGGGGGGAACAGGAGAGAGATGTGGGGAATGAGCAGGAGGTGGGGGGGAACAGAAGAGATACACTGGGCATGAGCGGGGGTGGGGGGAACAGGAGGGAGACACGCGGCATGAGCGGGGGGTAGGGGGAACAGGAGCGAGACACGGGCATGAGCGGGGGGTGGGGGAAACAGGAGAGAGACACGGGGCATGAGCAGGGCGTGGGGGGAACAGGAGAGATACACGGGGCATGAGCGGGGGTGGGGGGAAAACTAGAGAGACACGGGGCATGAGCGGGGGGTGGGGGTAACAGGAGAGATACACGGGGCATTAGCGGGGGTGGGGGGGAACCGGAGAGAAACACGGGGCATGAGCGGAGGGTGGGGGAACATGAGAGAGACACGGGGCATGAGCGGGGATGGGGGGAACAGGAGAGATACACTGGACATGAGCGGGGGTGGGGGAACAGGAGGAAGACACGTGGCATGACTGTGGGTGGGGGGAACAGGAGAGAGACATGGGGCATGAGCGTGGGGTGGGGGGAACAGGAGAGAAACACGGGGCATGAGCAGGGGGTGGGGGGACAGGTGAAAGACACAGGGCATGAGCGGGGGGTGGAGGGAACAGGAGAGAGACACGGGGCATGAGCAGGGGTGAGAGAAACAGGAGGGAGACACGGAGCATGAGCGGAGGGTGGGGGGAACATTAGAGAGACACAGGGTATGAGCGGGGGTGGGGGAAACAGGAGGGAGACACAGGGCATGAGCGGGGGGGTGGGGGGAACAGGAGAGAGACACGGGGCATGAGCAGGAGGTGGGGGGAACAGGAGAGAGACACAGGGAATGAGCAGGGGGTGGGGGGAACAGGAGAGATACACTGGGCATGAGCAGGGGGTAGGGGGAACAGGAGAGAGACACGGGCATGAGCAGGGGGTGGGAGGAACAGGAGAAATACACGGGGCATGAGCGGAGGTGGTGGGAACAGTAGAGAGACACGGGGCATGAGCGGGGTGTGGGGGGGAACAGGAGAGAGACACGGGGCATGAGCGGGGGTGGGGGAAACAGCAGAGAGACACAGGGCATGAGCAGGGGGTGGGAGGAACAGGAGAGAAACACGGGGCATGAGCGGCGGGTGGGGGAACAGGAGAGAGACACGGGGCATAAGCGGGGGTGGGGGTACGGGAGGGAGACACGGGGCATGAGCTGGGGGGTGGGGGGAACAGGAGAGAGACAGGGGGCATGAGCGGCGGGGGTGGGGGGAACAGGAGAGAGACACGAGGCATGAGCGGTGGGTGGGGGGAACAGGAGGAAGACATAGGGCATGACTGGGAGGTGGGGGAAACAGGAGGGAGACATGGGGCATGCGCGGGGGGTGGGGGGAACAGGAGAAAGACACAGGGCATGCGCGGGGGGTGGGGGTAACAGGAGAGAGACACGGGGCATGAGTGTGGGGTTGGGGTACAGGAGGGAGACACGGGGCATGAGTGGGGGGTGGAGGAACAGGAGAGAGACACGGGGCATGAGCGGGGTGTGGGGGGAACAGGAGGAAGACACGGGGCATGAGTGGGGCATGGGGGGAACAGGAGGGAGACACGGGGCATGAGCAGGGGATGGGGGAACAGGAGGGAGACATGGGGCATGAGCAGGGGGTGGGGGGAACAGGAGAGAGACACAGGGCATGAGCGGGGGTGGGGGGAACAGGAGGGAAACACGGGGCATGAGCGGGGGTCGGGGGAACAGGAGAGAGACACAGGACATGAGAAGGGGGTGGGGGGAATAGGAGAGAGACACGGGGCAGGGTTGGGTGGGGGAACAGGAGGAAGACACAAGACGTGAGCGGGGGTGGGGGGAACAGGAGAGAGACTCGGGGCATGAGCGGGGGGTGGGGGGAACAGGAGGGAGACATGGGGCATGAGCGGGGCATGAGCGGGGGGTGGAGGGAACAGGAGAGAGACAAGGGGCATGAGCGGGGATGGGGGAAACAGGAGAGATACACTGGGCATGAGTGGGGGGTAGGGGGAACAGGAGGGAGACATGGGACATGAGTGGGGTGGGGAGAACAGGAGAGAGACACGGGACATGAGCGGGGGGTGGAGGGGACAGGAGAGAGACACGGGGCATGAGCGGGGGGTGGGGGGAACAGGAGAGAAACACGGGGCATGAGCAGGGGGGACAGGTGAAAGACACAGGGCATGAGCGGGGGGTGGAGGGAACAGGAGGGAGACACGGGGCAAGAGCGGAGGGTGGGGGAAAGTTCGAGAGACACGGGGTATGAGCGGGGGGTGGGGGGAACAGGAGGGAGACACAGGGCATGAGCGGGGGGTGGGGGGAACAGGAGAGAGACACGGGGCATGAGCAGGGGGTGGGGGGAACAGGAGAAATACACGGGGCATGAGCGGAGGTGGTGGGAACAGTAGAGAGACACGGGGCATGAGCCGGGTATGGGGGAACAGGAGAGAGACACGGGCATGAGCGGGGGTTGGGGGAAACAGCAGGGAGACACAGGGCATGAGCAGGGGGTGGGGGGAACAGGAGAGAAACACGGGCCATGAGTGGGGGGTGGGGGAACAGGAGCGAGACATGGGGCATAAGTGGGGGTGGGGGGTACAGGAGGGAGACACGGGGCATGAGCGGGGGGTGGAGGGAACAGGAGAGAGACAAGGGGCATGAGCGGGGATGGGGGAAACAGGAGAGATACACTGGGCATGAGTGGGGGGTAGGGGGAACAGGAGGGAGACATGGGACATGAGTGGGGTGGGGAGAACAGGAGAGAGACACGGGACATGAGCGGGGGTGGAGGGGACAGGAGAGAGACACGGGGCATGAGCGGGGGGTGGGGGGAACAGGAGAGAAACACGGGGCATGAGCAGGGGGGACAGGTGAAAGACACAGGGCATGAGCGGGGGGTGGAGGGAACAGGAGGGAGACACGGGGCAAGAGCGGAGGGTGGGGGAAAGTTCGAGAGACACGGGGTATGAGCGGGGGGTGGGGGGAACAGGAGGGAGACACAGGGCATGAGCGGGGGGTGGGGGGAACAGGAGAGAGACACGGGGCATGAGCAGGGGGTGGGGGGAACAGGAGAAATACACGGGGCATGAGCGGAGGTGGTGGGAACAGTAGAGAGACACGGGGCATGAGCCGGGTATGGGGGAACAGGAGAGAGACACGGGCATGAGCGGGGGTTGGGGGAAACAGCAGGGAGACACAGGGCATGAGCAGGGGGTGGGGGGAACAGGAGAGAAACACGGGCCATGAGTGGGGGGTGGGGGAACAGGAGAGAGACATGGGGCATAAGTGGGGGTGGGGGGTACAGGAGGGAGACACGGGGCATGAGCGGGGGGTGGGGGGAACGGGAGAGAGACACAGGGCATGAGCGGCAGGGGGTGGGGGGAACAGGAGAGAAACACGAGGCATGAGCGGTGGGTGGGGGGAACAGGAGGAAGACATAGGGCATGACCGGGAGGTAGGGGAAACAGGAGGGAGACACGGGGCATGCGCGGGGGTTAGGGGGAACAGGAGCGAGACACGGGGCATGAGCGGGGGGTGGGGGAAACAGGAGAGAGACACGGGGCATGAGCAGGGGTGGGCGGAAAAGGATAGATACATGGGGCATGAGCGGGGGTGGGGGGGAACAGGAGAGAAACACGCGGCATGAGCGGAGGGTGGGGGAACATGAGAGAGACACGGCGCATGAGCGGGGGTGGGGGGAACAGGAGGGAGACACGGGCATGAGCGGGGGGTGGGGGGAACAGGAGAGAGACACGAGGCATGAGCGGGGGGTGGTGGGTACAGGAGGGAGACACGGGGCATGAGGCGGGGGTGGGGGGAACAGGAGGGAGACACGGGGCATGAGTGGGGGGTGGGGGGGCAACAGGAGAGAGACACAGGGCATGAGCGGGGGGTGAGGGGAACAGTAGAGAGACACGGGGCATGAGCAGGGGGTGGGGGGGAACAGGAGAGAGACACAGGGCATACGTGGGGGGTGGGGGAAACGGCAGGGAGACACAGGACATGAGTGGGGGGTGGGGGAACAGGTGAGAAACATGGGGCATGAGCGGGGGATGGGGTACAGGAGGGAGACATGGGGCATGAGCGGGGGGTGGGGGGAACAGGAGGGAGACACAGGGCATGAGTGCGGGGTGGGGGGAACAGGAGAGAGACACGGGGCATGAGCGGGGGGTGGGGGGAACAGGAGGAAGACATAGGGCATGACCGGGGAGTGGGGGAAACAGGAGGGAGACACAGGGCATGAGCGGGGGGTGGGGGAACAGGAGAAAGACACGGGGCATGAGCGGGGGTGGTGGGAACAGGAGAGAGACACGGGGCATGAGCGGGGGATGGGGGAACAGGAGAGAAGCACGGGGCATGAGCGGGGGTGGGGGGTACAGGAGGGAGACACAGGGCATGAGCGGGGGTAGGGGGAACAGGAGGGAGACACAGGGCATGACCAGGGAGTGGGGGAAACAGGAGGGAGACATGGGGCATGAGCGGGGGGTGGGGGAAACAGGAGAAAGGCATGGGGCATGAGCGGGGAGTGGGGAAAACAGGAGGGAGACACGGGGCATGAGCGGGGGGTGGGGGGAACAGGAGAAAGGCATGGGGCATGAGCGGGGGTGGTGGGAACAGGAGAGAGACACGGGGCATGAGCGGGGGGTAGGGGGAACAGGAGGGAGACACAGGGCATGAGTGCAGGGTGGGGGGAACAGGAGAGAGACACGGGGCTTGAGCGGGGGTGGGGGGAACAGGAGGAAGACATAGGGCATGACCGGGGAGTGGGGGAAACAGGAGGGAGACACGGGGCATGACCGGGGGGTGGGGGGGCACAGGAGAGAGACCCGGGCATGAGCGGGGGGTGGGGGGTACAGGAGGGAGACACGGGGCATGAGCGGGGGGTGGGGGGAACAGGAGGGAGACACAGGGCATAAGCGGGGTGAGGGGGGAACAGTAGAGCAGTAGAGAGACACGGGGCATGAGCGGGTGTGGGGGGAACAGGAGAGAGACACGGGGCATAAGCGGGGGTGGGGGAAACAGCAGGGAGACACAGGGCATGAGCGGGGGGTGGGGGAACAGGAGAGAGACACGGGGCATGAGAGGGGGTGGGAGGGTACAGGAGGGAGACACAGGGCATGAGCAGGGGGTAGGGGGAACAGGAGGGAGACACAGGCCATGAGTGCAGGGTGGGGGGAACAGGAGAGAGACACGGGGCATGAGCGGGGGTGGGGGAAACAGGAGGAAGACATAGGGCATGACCGGGGAGTGGGGGAAACAGGAGGGAGACACGGGGCATGAGCGGGGGGTGGGAGGAACAGGAGAAAGGCATGGGGCATGAGCGAGGGTGATGGGAACAGGAGAGAGACACGGGGCATGAGCGGGGGGTGGGGGTGAACAGGAGAGAGACAGGGGGCATGAGTGTGGGGATGGGGGAACAGGAGAGAGACACTGGGCATGAGCGGGGGGTGGGGGGAACAGGAGGAAGACGCGGGGCATGGGGAGAACACTAGGGAGACACGGGGCATGAGCAGGGGGTGGGGGAACAGGATGGAGACACAGGGCATGAGTGCGGGGTGGGGGAACAGGAGAGAGACACGGGGCATGAGCGGGGGTGGGGGGAACAGGAGGAAGACATAGGGCATGACCGGGGAGTGGGGGAAACAGGAGGGAGACACGGGCCAGGAGCAGGGGGTGGGGGAACAGGAGAAAGGCATGTGGCATGAGCGGGGGTTGGGGAAACAGGAGGGAGACACGGGGCATGAGCAGGGGGTGGGGGGAACAGGAGAAAGGCATGGGGCATGAGCGAGGGTGATGGGAACAGGAGAGAGACACGGGGCATGAGCGGGGGGTGGGGGTGAACAGGAGAGAGACAGGGGGCATGAGTGTGGGGATGGGGGAACAGGAGAGAGACACTGGGCATGAGCGGGGGGTGGGGGGAACAGGAGGAAGACGCGGGGCATGGGGAGAACACTAGGGAGACACGGGGCATGAGCAGGGGGTGGGGGAACAGGATGGAGACACGGGGCATGAGCGGGGGGTGGGGGATCAGGAGAGAGACACAGGGCATGAATGGGGTGTGGGGGGAACAGGAGGGAGACACGGGGCATTAGTGGCGATTGGGGGGAACAGGAGGAAGACATGGGGCATGAGCGGGGGTCAGGGGAACAGGAGAGAGACACGGGACATGAGCAGGGGGTGGGAGGAACAGGAGAGAGACACAGGGCATGGTTGGGTGGGGGGTACAGGAGGAAGACACAGGGCATGAGCGGGGGGTGGGTGGAACAGGAGCGAGACACGGGGCATGAGCAGGGGGTGGGGGGAACAGGAGGGAGACACGGGGCATGAGCGGGGCGTGGGGGTAACAGGAGAGAGACACGGGGCATGAGCGGGGGTGGGGGAACAGGAGAGAGACACGGGGCATGAGCGGGGGTGGGGGGAACAGGAGAGATACACTGGGCATGAGCGGAGGTGGGGGGAACAGGAGAGATACACTGGGCATGAGCGGGGGTAGGTGGAACAGGAGGGAGACATGGGGCATGAGCGGGATTGGGGGAACAGGAGAGAAACACGGGGCATGAGCGGGGGGTGGGGGGACCAGGAGAAAGACACAGGGCATGAGCGGGGGTAGGTGGAACAGGAGAGAGACACGGGGCATGAGCGGGGGGTGAGAGAAACAGGAGGGAGACACGGGCATGAGTGGGGGGTGGGGGGAACAGGAGAGAGACACGGGGCATGAGCGGGGGTGGGGGAACAAGAGAGAGACACAGGGAATGAGCAGGGGGTGGGGGGAACAGGATAGATACACTGGGCATGAGCGGGAGGTGGGGGGGAACAGGAGAGAGACACGGGGCATGAGCAGGGGGTCTGGGGGAACAGGAGAGATACACGGGGCATGAGCGGGGGTGGTGGGACAGTAGAGAGACACGGGGCATGAGCGGGGTGGCGGGGGGAACAGGAGAGAGACACAGGGCATGAGCGGGGGGTGGGGGAAACAGCAGGGAGACACAGGGCATGAGCAGGGGGTGGGGGGAACAGGAGAGAAACACAGGGCATGAGCGGGGGGTGGGGGAACAGGAGAGAGACACGGGGCATAAGCGGGGATGGGGGGTACAGGAGGGAGACACGGGGCATGTGCGGGGGTTGGGGGGAACAGGAGAGAGACACGGGGCATGAGCGGCGGGGGGTTGGGGGAACAGGAGAGAGACACGAGGCATGAGCGGGGGGTGGGTGGAACAGGAGCGAGACACGGGGCAATGAGCAGGGGGTGGGGGGAACAGGAGGGAGACACGGGGCATGAGCGGGCGTGGGGGTAACAGGAGAGAGACACGGG